>NC_079441.1:24698895-24986395 GCF_903798145.1 Danio aesculapii | reverse complement strand
TTGTTTTTTTGCCCTTTTCTGTAAATATTGTAAATATTCTGTTAAAACATTTCTAATCATAATAGTTTTAATAACTCATTTCTAATAACTGATTTATTTTATCTTTGCCATGATGACAGTAAATAATATTTGACTAGATATTTTTCAAGACACTTCTATACAGCTTAAAGTGACATTTAAAGGCTTAACTAGGTTAATTAGTTTAACTAGGCAGGTTAGGGTAATTAGGAAAGTTATTGCATAACGATGGTTTGTTCTGTAGACTAATCGAAAAAAAAATAGCTTAACTGGACTAATAATTTTGACCTTAAAATATTTTTTAAAAAATTAATAACTGCTTTTATTCTAGCCGAAATAAAACGAATAAGCCAGAGAAAAAAGAAAAAATATTATCAGACATACTGTGAAAATTACCTTGCTCTGTTAAACACCATTTGGGAAATATTTAAAAAAAGAAAAATAAATTCAAAGGGGGGCTAATAATTCTGACTTCAACTGTATATTTTTTTTTAAACAGCTTAATAATGATTGTATTGTTTCTTATATGATGGGTAATGGGCGCTACCGTTGTTGCTGGAAGGGATACAGCCGAGATCGGAAGTTAACAAGAAGCATTTATTAAATTATTCATTCATTTATTAGCATCTACAGATACCTCAACCCTAAACCCAACCCTCAAGGTAATGTAAAAATATTATTGGTTATACAGTGCCACAAAAATCATGTTATATTGACGCGAGTATCCTCAGCTGTATCTCATCTAGACTTCTCCCTGCAGCGCTGTGAAGTCTAGATGGGAAAAGCAAAGTGAATAAAGTTCATAAAACTACTATTGAGCTATTAAATATGGGAGAAGGAGAATTTTGCAGCCACTCAAACAGTGAGTACCTTAGATTTTTTTCAAAATCTGAGGTCAATTTTCCATTGTTGTTATGATATTGACTATTAATCAAGCTATAACCATTTAATATCATCTTATTATTTGAACATATCTTATTAATATACAAGCACAACTGTGGCCTGTTTTTTCCAATCATTAGATGTCATGGAAATTCAGCTTTTTAAGTAAGGGAATTTTGTTATTTGGCTTGAAGTGGGAACCCTGACTAATATACAACTTTTAAATTGATCAAATATCATGCATTTTACCATGATTCACAAAAGACATGGTGTAAAACACAACTATTTAGTACACTTTTGGTGGAGAGTGCTGGTGCTGAGCTTACGCTACAAAACAAACAAACAAACAAAAAAAAAAAGACCTGACACCGAAAAAGCTTAACATGCAGGTGGAGGAGGTTGATGATATCGCTAGACATGTTGACAGAGGAAGTTTCAGTTAGTTAGAAAACAGCAGAAGATGATCTTTGGCCGACTGGAGGAAGTGAAAGCCATGAGGCTACAAAACATCAAAAAAGAAAAGCGGATTCTGTTACTAGAAAACCAAGGCGGATCTGAAGCCATTCAATTCAAATCTTGTCATGCAACAGTTAGAGCAAGAATGATTTGATGACCGACATCTTTATTTTAGTTTTGTGCCACTATCCTTCAAACCAACTTTTACAGGTTTGATAGCAAGGGGTTTCTGACCAATAAAATATTTAAGTTTAGTATGATCACTCATTCATTAATATAAGGTATGCAGGTCAGAATGAGTATGATTCTTCATTTACAAATGTATCTGTTATGCTGAATGATAATGGATTATTTCACCCTTATTTTTCATTTTCATGTTATTTGTAACATTAAAACAGATGCTTTACTTGCATTTAATACACTTTCTTAGTGTCTAAAATCACACACCAAAGTGAGATGTCTTTTATTTGACCCATTTGGTTATATTAGTTAAAGCAAAAATGTAAAAATCTGTTTAATACAGTTCTGATTTGACCATGTGTTGTTGACTTTTACCTTGTGACCGCATGCCTTAAGGAAGTGCTGACATGAATGTGTAACTTACGAGTTATAAATGGCACAAAGTCTTTAGGGACCTTCAAGAGTCAGTTAGTAGTCACTCGCTCTCTCTTTAGTTTACGTATGTAGTTCTGATGCACACCTTGCATCAGTTAGCCTTTTAAGAATGAAGTTAGGTTTAAATGATTTATTTTCTGCAACATTGCAATGATTGATTCAATCTTTCTATTAATCCAAATAATTCTGAAACAATATCTACAATGGTTTACAATATTAAATGCAACTATTTTGAATATTGATAATAAATGATAATTAGAATGATTTCTAGAGTAAATAATAATAAACGAAAGCAATTTTCCGCTCTTCGGTCTTTGAACTTTCAGCAGTGAGATTTAAACCACACTGAACTGAACTGAACTAAACTCTGAAAACTGGACTTTACTAGAACTTATGTTAAGCTGCTTTGACAATCTACATTGTAAAAGTGCTATAGAAATCAACAACAACACAAGCAAACATTGTATTTTAACTGTATTTTGGATTTAATAAATGTTGTCTCTCTGAGCATAAGATACATGTTTTTATTTGAAATACTTCTCTCTAAAATGTTTTTACCAACCCCAAAGCTTTGAACACAAGTATCATTTTGGCAATGGACACATTTATACTTATGCATATAAGCAGCAGCAGTGTCTTCCTTCTAAAACTTCTCCTTTAGATGGAGATTCAGGCCCCTCCGGGAACCACCATAGGCTATGTGAAGCAGGACTGGCACCCCTGTTACCCAAAATTCTCCATCCAGGGACCCAACAAGGAGACTGTGATGAAGCTTGAAGGGCCCTGCATGGCCTGCAACTGCTGTGGAGATGTAAACTTTGAGGTAAAGTTATTAAAATTAAAATTAAATGTTGTTTCTCTTGCCATATACAAAACTCAAAGGCAATATTATAACAAGACTTTCAGAACTGGCAGGCCTATGTTCTCTTTGTGGATTTGTATTATTATTATTAGTGTTGTCTGATGATTATTCATGATTAATTACGTCCAAAACAAAAGTGTATACTGTTCCAAGCATGTATAGTGTGTTTATGTAAAAACATACACAAACAATACATCATTAATGAATGATTAAATTGTATTTTTTTAAGCTTAAAGGCAAGGATGGCACTGGGAAGCCTATTGGTCGGATCTCTAAACAGTGGAGTGGCCTGTTGAAGGAAGTGTTTACCGACGCCGACAACTTTGGTATTCAGTTCCCTCTGGATATGGATGTTAAGATGAAGGCTGTACTCATGGGCACTTGCTTCCTTATTGTGAGTATTAAGCTAATGGCACAATTAATTATCCATACCATAGACCAGTGCTTCTCAATCCAGCTCTGAAGATTTTTTTTAAGTCTCCCTAATAAAACACAACTGACTTAATTCATCAGTTTGTTATTCAAATACTGTGAATTCAGATGCACTGCTCGGCTCACATACAGTTTTTCACATCCTACATAGAAGGGAAGTAATTTTAGATAAGGTCGGTTTCAGATTCTACTCTGTATTGTTGGGGTACTACAGGACCTGGTTTCGGATCCACTGGATTATATGATAATACTTGATAATGGCTTTGAGGGCATTACATTACACACGAGACTACATCTCATTGACCATTTTGAGGTCAACAAATCAAATTACTCCCTTTCCTGTATTGATAGCTGGATCTGAAACCAAATGGGTTTTTTAAGCATCAAAACAATAAATGTGTAGTACAGGTTTAAAACGCGTCCTGGTACATTACAAAATGATGATCAATTTATTTATCTTTGTTTGTTCATTCTTGAGCAAGAAATTGGGACTGTCATATATGTTACTATGATTTAACGTAGACAGCCATTAAATTGTAATTCAATAAAATGATAGTTAAAATGTTTATAAAAGTAAACCTTTAAAGACTATTAAAAGGTCACAATGCAACAAAATAATAATTTTAAATCTTTATACTTTGCCGCTTTCCTTCAAAAACGTACTAATTTGACAGTAAGTATAATAAAATGTTAGTATGATCACTTCTTTGCATATATGTATATTATAAATGTGTATATACACTCACCGGCTACTTGGGTACACCTGTCCAACTGCTCGTTAATGCATAATCAGCATAATCATTATAATCAGCTAATTACATGGCAGCAACTCAATGCATTTATGCATGTAGACATGGTCAAGATGATCTGCTGCAGTTCAAACCAAGCATCAGAATGAGGAAGAAAGCTAATTTAAGTGACTTTGAAAGTGGCATGGTTGTTGGTGCCAGACAGGGCTAGTCTGAGTATTTTAGAAACAGCTGATCTACTGGGATTTTCATGCACAACCATCTCTAGTGTTTACAGAGAATGGTCCGAAAAAGAGAAAATATCCAGTGAGTGGCAGTTCTGTGGGCGCAAATGCCTTGTTGATTGCAGAGGTCTGAGAATGGCCAGACTTGTTCAAGCTGATAGAAAGGCAACAGTAACTCAAATAATCCCTCATTACAACTGAGGTATGCAGAAGAGCATCTGTGAATGCACAACACATCCAAATTGCATCATAAAACGCAAATCATCTCAGACTGGTTTCTTGGACATGACAATGAGTTCACTGTACTCAAATGGCCTCCACAGTCACCAGACCTCAATCCAATAGAGCACCTTTTGGATGTGGTGGAACGGAAGATCATGGATGTCCAGCTGACAAATCTGTAGCAACTGTGTTATGCTATCATGTCAATATGAACCAAAATCTCTGAGGAATATTTCCAGTACCTTGTTGAATCTATGCCACGAAGGATTAAGACAGTTCTGAAGGCAAAAGTGGGTCCAACCCAGTACTAGTAAAGTAGGTGTACCTAATAAAGTGGCCAGTAAGTGTATGTATGCATTCTTATTACTATTATTATTTTTTTACACAAATAAATCTGTGACACTGAATAATGATGGAACATTGTTTCACCAATCTTTTCACATTTTATTCACTTTTTTATTTGAAAGCCATTTTATTAATTAAACACACATACAGTGCTTCTTTAAATTTAAAGTACTGATTATTAATTAAAACATGCATAAAATGAGGTTTGGTTTAAGTTACTACATGCAAGAATTATGCTTAGTTTACCGTTAACAATGCATGTATAATTCTAATGAGAACACTGTAAAATGGTCATTTCTGACTCTACAATTGTTGTTCTGTTTTTCTTTCAGGATTTCATGTTCTTTGAGAAAGTTGGAGACACAAACCAGCGCAACACTGTGTTCTCTTAAAGCTCCTGACACGTTACTCACAAATCAGCTTATTTTCTAACTAACCCATCATTCTGGAGAATTTTCAGGTTTGTTTTATAAACTGATAAAATTCCTACGTCCACCAGATTTTGTTAATTTTCTACATTGGCCCCCAAAGCCTATCATCAGCTACCACTGCACTGAAACCAGAGTGGTTTGAGGGCCATTTTATATGGTTTGAGGGTCACCTTGAGGGTCATTTTATAGTGTTCATGTGACCAGAAATGTTTGCGTTGACAAGCATGATGTCATCATGAATAACTGTCCACTGGTGCCTTTTACACACTCACTGCCTTCTCAGTACTTACAAACCACTGTTCCAGCAGTACAAGCAGATGCATTTGTACACCTTTGTTACTAAAACCGTCGTACACCGTAAGATGCAACCTTGTGGATGTTTTTTCTAAACCTCTTGCATAAAGTACATATATATATATTTTTGTCTTTATGGAAATTCTGTTTTATTGTGGTAAATGTATAGCCTTTCGTTACAACAGCCAAATATATGATGAAGAGGTCACATAACTAGTTACTGTATTAATTTACTGACTCCGGCAACAGCTGAGAGAAGGAAAATAGCAAGTAGATTTATGTTTTGTGTGTGTTTGTAGGCTTATTTTTGTATTAATAGTTTTCTCAGTGAGTGAAGAAAATAGTGTCCTACAGAGGGCGCTTGATACAGCACATATCTAAAAAATATCTAAACCTGAACTTCTATTGACAAACTATATAAAGAATATGCATATATGATCTATAATTTTCAAGAGTGAACTTGGGTGACCAGTAAGAGGTAAATCTAAGATGCTCCTAAATATATTTGCCTGCTATTTTATGCCACATTTTGACATTGTAGTCTTGGCTGGTTGTGTAGAAACTAGCATTGTACCAAAAGGGGAATATATGTAGCCATGTTTAAAAACATTTTTGTTTATTGTCTGTTTAGATGATCAATAGAGATGCATGCATATATGTTGTCTTGTTAATGTGACTGTATTTATTTCCATAATAGGCAAAACGAGTAGTAACTTTTTACATAATAAATGTGTAATCTTATGTCGGTGGTTTGCGAGATCTATATTATTACTGCATTTACACTCAGAAATACAACACATCTACTTTTCATTTGAAAGATTTTACACTCTGGATTTATAATAAAAGTCATGTCTGGAGTTGAGTTAAATTTTAAAGTTAAGAAAGTTATTTTTATTTAGTCATTAGAATGTTTGTAATTGCAAAACTCCAAAGTACATTAAAATTTTATCCAAACAAACCCAGTGTTGTGCTGAATTGTATGCTTTAACTGAAATAAACACGCTAACGATGTCTTGTTGCAATCTATTTAATAACATTACAGACGTAACGGAAAAAAAAATTTAAATACGTAACCAGACACCTCAACAATCAATGTTTTTATTATGAATGTGCTATTTTGAGTAAAAAATGAACTCCAGTGGTCACGAAACCAGCAGGTTACTATAATAGCAAAAGCAAGAACAAAACTAGGTAATTACAACTGGAGAACTGGTAATGGGGACACCAGTATCAAAAAATTGTGCCTGAATTACATAATTTTAACTTGATTTCCATTAAAATAACTAAGAATTTCAAGTAATATGAACTTAATTTCTACAAGTTTGTTTAAAAGGCACCTATGGTGAATATCATCTTTTGTAAGCTGTTTGGACAGGACTGTGTGTAAGTATAGTGTGTCCACTGTCATATTGGGGTGATAAAAAGACAATTACGTTAAAATAGGATCCAAATTCCTCCCATTTTGAGGCCCACCGCAACATGATGTAGAAGTGTGGTTTCCCCGCCCACCGAATTGATTGACAGCTGCGTATTAACACGTCTCAGTAGTAAGAGTATAATCATATCAACAAGACAGGACTTGCGCAAAGCAACTGGAGTTAAAAGATCTGTTCAGTTCGTTGTGATCATCAATAATCATCAAATGTGATCAAGAATGTGTTTTACAAGTTTAAAACGGTGCATTTTACCGTCTTTATCACCACAGCCACGTGTCAGTACAATTATGAAAGTCCATAGAGCTGTGTATATTAACGTGTATCCTGTCACAATTGCCCTGCAAAAACAGTGCAAAGTTAAACGCACGTGCTATGTGTGTATGTGAGTGAACTTTGTAACGACATTGTGTGTGACTCATCGTTGCAGAAAGGCTTGAATTAACATCACAACAAATACATCAAATAATCATTGGGTAAACTCTTACTGTAGTATTTCTCACAAATGTTACGTGAGATCTGCTTCCTTCATGTCTGCCACCATGCTGATTTTCTGACGTTGCCAAGGTGGAAATTGAAGCACACTCTGACAGGCACGTGGGAACGGTGGGCAGAGCGAACTAGCATTAAAGTCCCAGGCCGCAAAAACAAGAGCAGAGCAGAAGAGAGCAGTAAATTCAATACTCTGAACATAAAATAATAAATAAATAATCTTATGGGGGTTTTGGGCTGAAACTTTACAGACGCATTCTGGAGACACAAAAGACTTAAAAGGGGTTAAAATCGGTGCCCTTTAATACAAATTTGTTTACTGTAGTATTTACTGCATCACAGAATCATGTTTATTTTTGCACATATTGGTGTAAAACTCCTAATGAATAATCTGAAATGAAAGACTGCAAACCAAAACTAACACTGCTTGCATTCACAGTAATTTCAATAATAAACAATAGTTTTGCCACTCTCACAAGTGTTACACGAAAATGCACATTCCTTATGGTTTGCATCAATACACAAACACAAAGACCGGCATTCACAGGTTCAGCAGCCCTGACATTTTTCATTCAGTTTTATTATAAGTTTAACATAATAGACATTAATTATGCTCTAAAACTTGACAATAGCTGGCACCATTATGTCAACAAGATCCACTCACTGCTGTACAACCTGTTTGCCCACATTACAGCCACTTTTTCACATCTTCATCTTTAACAGAAATCTGGGTCTAGGTATCAAATTTGACCATCAGCTTAGATCACACTGACATTTTACAGCAGCACTTACACTGTATCATACTTTACAGTAGATGCTATTAATGTAGTGTTGCATTTTGTAGGTGTGAACATTTTGGTCTGGATCATATTTTATCTGCTAAGACTAGTAGGATGGGTAAGGGTAATGTAAAGAAAAAAAAAAGGACGAAAAAAAAGTATTCCTCTTTTCTTTGGTTGTTGATCTGAATGTGAAAGAAAGGGGGAGGGGAAACTCTTCGACTGAAACTATAAATACATGTTAAAGATAACAGCACAATCACAGATGCCAGCACTCATTCAATGCAAGCTTAATACTTTTTATTTCTGATTCCTGCAATCTATTCCAACGCAAAGGAACACTCCTTTAAAAAGGGCTCATTTGTGGAGCAGCTCAAGTGCTAAAACCTTCTTCAGAGTTTTAATAGGTAAGTGTAAAATAAAGTACTATAATTATTTGCTGCTTTCATTTTGGGGAGTCAAATTAAACCTTCAAATCATTTAAACTTGGATTTCATAAACCTGGCTTAAAGCATGCTAAATATATTATGAAAGGTTAAATATAAAAAGCATTACTATAATTTAAGTTAAATGATCAAACATGCTTTCATGGCTTACTGATCAACTAACTTTTACAGTAATGTGTTTGCCGCTTTGTTTTCGCATATTATTTAACTCAATCGCTATTGTGATTGTGCTGCATTTCTAAAAAAAACCTGTCATCGACTGTCAGTTTTATTTGATTAAATATTGTTACAGACAGTAATTTATTTAGTTTACAGTCATAGTTTTATTGTGTTATTTATTATATTTAAATTAGCAGGCAATATGCATCGGTTTTGTAGTGATCAGTTTGTCAGAGCAGATAATTTTTCATTGTAAAAAATAGATCACAAAAGAGACAGAAATGGAATGCATAGTAACATGTTTTACCACATTCTATGGAAAAGTTACAACATTGTAAAACCTTGCTTTATCTTTCATTGTCTCATGCTTAAGCCTTTCTTTTTTTTTACCCGTATAAATGCTTCACTGAACAGAAGTGAACAATGGGTTCTATGTTGAGAGAAAACGTAGGCCATGTGACCAAAATGTTCTCAAACACTTCGCAAACTCCTGCCGATTTAATCTTTGTAAAGACAGTGATATAAAACCTAGAAAATGATATTCAATGATCCAGAACACAAGATGATTAATACTAGAACAATATTGTTTATCAAATATTGTTTCAAATTAGGCCGTTCACCTGAAAACCAGCAAAAAAATCCCATGTCTCAGCCAGAAGAACCAGCACCGGCTTCTCCAGCCACAGAACTTGAGCCAGACAACCAACAACCTCCAATTCAGTCTGATTCAAGTAATCCAGCAACAGCAACACCAGTAAAAACAGTAGCTCGAACTAAAAAATACCATGTTACATACAGTTTTTCTCTCTTTATTTAATCATGTCTTAAAGTAGGTTGTCCACATCAAAATAACCTTCTAAATCTTTTGTCTCAATCTGAAGTCCCTGCTCCAGAGACTCAACCACCTCCAATGGAAATACAGTCTGAACCAATTTATGAAATTATTGAGGATCAGATCTATGATGGTAAGAGTATATTCAATGCATTTGATATATACAAAGACACGAAAAAAGTGTTGTGCAATATTTTTGTATATGCAAGGAGCGCAATGTATACGCAGTGTTATGTAATATTTTGATTTCCACAAGTCATAGGGAAATTAAGCTTTCATGATATTTAAGATAATGAAAATATTTTGCACACAGTAAAAGAAATGACTGATCATTCAGTTTCAACAGATACTCAATCAAGAGAAATGTCAGGTTACTAAACTAACTAGAATGTTTTTACTCTCCTTAAGAGCCTACACCAGATCTCCCATCTGCAGGAGCCCAAACTAAGGATCAAACACCTCGAGTTCAGACAGTCTTGAATCAGACAAGTCCAGTCAATGTAGTAGTGCCTTACCCGATTCAGCCATCTGGAGGTAAACAAATTTCCTAAATCAATGACTCAGAATACATACGCACAAAAAATCATACTACAGTTCTAACTAGGCAATTATAGCTATAGTTCACCCAAAACTTAAAATTCTGTTATCATTTACTCATCCATCAATTGTTACAAACCTGTTAAGACTTTCTTTATTCTGTTGAACACAAAGGAAGAAATTTTGAAGTTTGTTGGCGACCTGTAACCATTGATTTAAATAATATTTGTTTTTCCTACTATGGAAGTCAATGGTTACCTTTCAGCTTTTAGTTTCAGCTTTCTTCAAAATATCTTCTTTTGTGTATTTGTGAAACTTATAGAGTTTTGGAAACACTTGAGGGTCAGTAAACAGTGAGTAAATTTCACTTTTGGAAAAACTATTCCTTTCAATGCTCCAAGGGTTTCATGTTCTTTATTCATATTTACTTTAAATAAGGCTATCCAGTACAAAACAACTTTCAAACTGTAACGTCCCAGCCAGCAAGTCCTGCACCAACTCCTCTACCTGCAGGGCCTCAGCCACAGAATCAAACCTTTCCAGGTCAGAAAGCCTTGACTCAGTGTTCACAAAGTGATCGAGAACCATACCAATTTAGGCCAATTTTACTTGTTTTAATCTTTTGTTTGAAACTAGGTTACACGAGGGTTCAGCGCAACTATCCTGTTGGAGGAGTACCTGGAGGGGCTACTCTACCTGCAGGCCTCCAGTCAAATAATCAGCCACCAGTTCAACTAGTCCTAATTCAGGATGGTGCAAGTAATCCAGCAACTCAGCGGGTTCAGCCATATCCAGGTAAACACTGAATGAATCTTCACTCGACTTTTCATCTGCTTGTTAATGCGAATATCTAATTAGCCAATCATGTGGTCACAACTCAATGCATTAAGTTCATCTAGAAGTGGTCAAGAACTCCTACAGAAGTTCTTCTGAGCATCAGAATGGCGAGGAATGGTGATTTAGGATATTTCTGATGTAGTTAGATGGTCTGATTGAAGTATTTCAGAAGAAGCTGATCTACTGGGATGTTCATGTACAGTGATCTCTAGGGCTAACAACAGATGGTGTGAAAAGTATTAAGTGTGCTGCAATTCTGCAGGAACAAATGACTTGTTGATGGCAAAAGTTGGAGAATTAGGTTGATTAGTTTGCACTGACAGATCTACAACTTAAATTGCTACATGCATCAAACCTTGAAGTAGATCATTGGCGCCGATAGCCTTGTGGGTAGAGTGTCGACATGTTGTGCCATTGTGCTTTGGGTGGCCTGAGATTGAGTCCTCGCTCATGGAGCTTTCCTGGTCCCATCCCCCCTCTCACTCCTCAACCTCGTTTCCTGTTACCGTCCTGTCATAATAAAAAGCCAGAAACAAAAACAAAAAGACAAAAAAAAGACGTTAGGCTACAGTTCATATGCACTGGCAAAAATTGAATAATGGTATACTGGAGAAAGTTTGTCTCAAATTGATTTTTAATTTCTTCTGCAACTTTGAGATGGTTAGGGTGAGAATTTGCAAATGTGGATTGAAATCCTGCCTTTTAGGCTGTAGATGAGTATGTTTTCTTATTACACTTTGTGGCCCTTATTATACATTTAGTGACATTATTAAATGAGTATTCTTGTTGACCATGTCTATCACTTCATGAAATCAATTTAATCATCATGTGGGATGGTCACTAAATGTCCACAACTCATATCATCTCAAACTGGTTTCTTGAAAATGACAATGTGTTCTGGAATAGGACATATGTACTCAAATAGCCTCTACAGTCACAAGATCTTGGTTCAATAGAAGATCTTTATCATATGCTGGATTAAAATCTCTTAGTAAAGTTTCTAGCAACCTACTGAAATAAAGGCTCTGCTTTCTATAAACAGTAAAATTCAATATTTTCCAATCATTTTGTTTAATCGGTTGTCTGCTCATTTAGTAATCAGAACACAAGCACATCGATTTCAATTATTTCACAAACAAACATCAACTTTTTCTTTTACTAGGCTATCCCATTAAAAATAGTCTTTCAAATCCCTCGCTTCAACCAAATGGTCCTGCTTCAACTTCTCCAGATCCAACACTCCAGCGACAAAATCAGCCACCACCAGCTCAACTAATCATAAACCAGTGTGATCTAAATAATCCAACGCAAGTCCAAGCATATCCAGGTAAAGTTGGAAAAACAATTGGCTTCACAAGATTAACATTAAATCTAAACGTTATGAATCATGTTAAAAACTCAGATTTAACAAAAAATGTTCTTTCATAAATCAGACAATTAAGTGTATCATGACTTTTGAGCTAAGTTAAAGGTGAAGCATGTAGTTTAGATGCTATTAGTGACAGGGTTGGGCCTGGTCAATACCTATGGGAGACCTCCAGCGAGAAGGTTGATCCCAGAAGTAGAGTTTGTGAGATCAGCAGGGATGCTTATCCTGCAGTCTTGTCTCTGGGGATGCTAATCCCTGAAGTAAACTGAAGGACAACTTATACTGTAACAAACAACATCCTTCACATGAAATGATCAACAAAAGTTCTGACCCTATTTTGGTCATTAAAAATCAATCATGCCTTCGAATAATCCACATGCACTGAACTCATTTAAGTGTGTTTAATAGATGACAAGTAACCTGACCATTCATAGTGCCCAAAAGTTAGATTAATATGACAAAAGGGTTCCACCACAGTGTGCTTTTGTACCTTAATTTCTGGCTGTGAATGTAACATGTCAGCCATGGTCCCACAATGGCAACTCACAAAATATCTGCTACAGTATAGCCACACACCTATACTTGCTATTGGTTGAGCTGGAAAGTAATTAACATATAATCGATAAAGTGAGGGGGAAACGATAATGTAACGGCCAGTTCACACCACACAGATGAACTCCAACAAACAATTCTGTTGTAGTTTGTTGGGTCAAGGTTTTACCGGTTGACATCTGTTGCCATTGGTTTGAGTTTGTTTACACCCGACTGAACAAGTTCAATCAGTGTTTGTTGGATTGTGGAATGTTTTGATATGAACTTCCATCAAATGGCAACAAAGTCAGACATAATCTGACCAGGGACTAAATAAGATTCAGGTAAATGTCTTTTTAAACTTGAGAAGGATAACTTAATTAACTATTTATTTTTGTGTGTGGCAATTGTTGGGGCAATTGTTACATTACAGTAATTTTTACATTCACACCATTCTAAATACAATGGTCAACTTGTTTGTTTGTGTTTGTCTATGTATTGTGAATTGGTCTTTAGTAATTAAAAATCATTTATGCATCTAAATAATCCCCATGCATGGAGTAATTTTCAGGTAGCTTGATTGACAGGTGACCTAAGTTAACCAATCACAGTGCAGACTATGTTAGTTGATTAACATCTTACAATACAGTTGAAAAAATTGTGAAAAACTATATGATTTTTAATGCAAACACAAGGTACCCAGGCAAGCTGGGATTTGGGAATGCACAAAATCCATATACTTTTCTGAGACAGCAGAATATAAAATGCCTTATGAAAAATGCCAATGTTTATCCTTGTTTTAGCGCATAGTTTTTTCTGCATTTCTGGCATGTTTTCAAACTTTCAGGCATGGTTTGACACAGGTAAAACAATTCGGCTCAGACTGTCTGTAGCCATACCCCAATCTCACTCTATAGGTTAAACTAAAAAGTGATTGACAGATTAATGTTTTGATTGGTGCCAGGAGGCTTTGTGTTTATAGTAGTCAATGATTAAAACAAACTTAGTCGAGTGTATTATTACATTGTAACATTGAAAACTGAGGCAACACAGTGGCGTAGTGGGCAGCGCTGTCGCCTCACAGCAAGAAGGTTGCTGGTTCGAGCCTCAGCTGGGTCAGTTGGCATTTCTGTGTGGAGTTTGCATGTTGGTGTGGGTTTCCTCTGGATGCTCCGGTTTGTTCCACAGTCCGAAGACATATGCTGTAGGTGAATTGGGTAAGCTAAATTGTCCGTAGTGTATGCTTGTATGTCCTGGTCCTTGAGGTTGGGGGTTGAGCTTTGGGCTAACAACCCACCTTATAAACACTAGATGTTACGAAACACCAATATGGTGCGGCTAAACATCAACTTTGATATAAATGGCCCTGTAAGTTCGTAAGTAACATTGAAAACTTATCATACATCACCTTTAAGTACTGTGTTGAATAGTTTGGAGTTATTTAGAGTAATTGCTGTAAAGACAATGATGCTTTTGCCTTCCTCTTTATAAATGTGCCCAGCGCCTGCAGCTCCACCAGTGATTTTAACTTATGGAATACCACCTGGCCTTGAGTATCTCACTCAGGTGAGCATCTGTCTTTTTTCTTAATGCGTTTATTAGGATTAGTGTAATGACTGTTCATGATGTGTCATTTTTGTGCATTACAGGTTGACCAGGTCCTTGTTCGCCAAAAAATTCAGTGTATAAAAAGTAAGTCTTATTCTATTAGTTCTTTGACTGTTTTCTGGTTTCTTTCTTCACACCTTGGTCATTTATGATCTATAGCTTTACCTGTGTATCGTATATATCAAATCGACAACCTCTGATCATATTTGTCTGCAGTACTCACTTGCTATCAGCCTAGCAACCATTATGAGATCAAAAACAGCATTGGGCAAGACGTTTACCGTGTCAAAGAAGAGAGCGATTGCTTTGCACGCAGTGTCTTGGGTCCAATTCACAATTTTAAATTGCGAATTGAAAACAGTACGGGCCAAGAAGTCATCCGGATGGAAAAACCAATGCAATGCTTCTTACAAGAGGTAATATTAACATTCAAGATTAATTTAGCATTTATATAAAATGTCTGTACATAACTGCTTGATAAAGGTTTAGCATAAATATGTTTAGCTTTAATTTAGCATAATAGGGATAGTTTAATATCAGGTACTACAATGCACTGCAAGGAAGGGATGTGTTAGTACATAAACTATGATGAGAAATTTAATATTTATGGAGTCCCAGGTTTGTTTTGAAAAGGAAAAAGACAGTAAAAGGTTAAACTGCTATGAAACTATTCGAATACAAGTTAAAATAATGTAATAAAAATACCACTTTGCATAACCAGTTGTTTTGTATGGGTAAAAATCAATGTAGGTTAATGAGACAAGAAGGCTCAACACATTTAGGTTGCAATGGCCGCATCCTCTCATAGGTGAAAAATAAGATTCATACAATTCAAACAGCTTACGAGCACTTATTTTTCCCAGAACTGCATCTCACAGTTGCTCACAGAATTTATTTCTTTCAAATTTTGAATTTACTCTTTCATTCATTTTCCTTTAGCTTAGTCCCATTAAATCACAGCGGAATGAACCGCCAACTTATCCAGCATATGTTTTACACAGTGGAAACCCTTCCAGCTGCAACCAAGAACTGGGAAACATCCAAACACACTCATTCACACAGATACACTAAGGCCAATTTAGTTTATTAAATTCATCTATAGCATATGTCTTTGGACTGTGGGAGAAACCAGAGCACTCGGTGGAAACCCACGCCAACATAGGGAGAACATGCCAACTCCACACAAAAATGCCAACTGGCCCAGCCGAGACTCGAACCAGCAACCTTCTTGCTGTGAGGCAACAGTGCTAATCACTGAGCCACTTCTGAACTGTCACACCTTCTGAATTTATATCTTGTCTATATATTTTTTTATCTCAGAATTGCGATGTTATTGTAAGTCACAATTGTAATACACAGACCTGAGAATGCTAAAACTGACATCTGTGATATAAGGCCGGTTATTATTTGTTTATTCCACAGCCTTTCTCTTTTGAACAGTCAGAAGGTAAGAATAGTAATATTAGTTTTAGTTTTTAAATTGAAACTAATCCTGCTATAAAGAAAGGCATGCTAGGATTTAGTTGTTGGGTTATGAGTGCATGTTTGTTGCCAAAAATAACAGAGAAGCAGCTGTGCAGTGATATGAGCTAATTCTTTTTATGGGAGGGTGTTCAACTAAATTAGCATGGCGTTCTATTTTAAACTGTGTGATTAAAAGGTTCTCATGAGCAGACTGCTGTGTCCTTTTGAGTTCAATATGTTATAATATAGAATGAGATTTTTTGCAGAAACCAAAAAATGTGCTGTTATTTTAGATGTGCACCTTAATCAGTTAGAGTGGAGACTTGTTTTGGATTGTTACAGAGAAATTGGGAAACTGCCCTAAATGTGGATTTCCTCTCAGTGCTCATGAACTTGACACCCCACGGTGCCTAAAATAACCAATAGGTTGTCTGTCTACCTGTTGCACACATTTTTTCCCTTTATTTTTCATTTCCTTCCTCAGATTGCGATACAGGCTCCCCCTGGAATAACTATAGGCTATGTGAAACAAGAATGGTCCTTTTTGAACCCAAAATTCTCTGTCATAGGCCCCAATAATGAGGTACAGCTGGCAATCCATGGGCCCTTCCTTCCCTTTGACTGCTGTAGTGAAGTAATCTTTGAGGTAACTTTCATTTCAGACAAGATATTATTGGTATTAAAGTTTTAGTTCAATCAAAAAGGAAAATTATGTTACTAATTTCTCAGACTCTTGTTGTTGAAAACCTGAGACCTTCTTTCATCTTAGAAACACAAGAGCTCCTTCATCCTCTATAGACAGCAATGGATCAGACCAAAAACACTCTCAAAACATTCTATGTGCTTTAGTGGTTCAAAGTGAATAATATGAAGCTATCAGATGACTTTTGTGTGCAGAGCCTCAGAGTCATAAAGGATTATATATGTGCATTACACACTTTATTAGGTACACCTGTCCAACCGCTTGTTAATGCAAATTTCTATTCAGCCAAGAACATGGCAGCACCTCAATGCATTTAGGCATGTAGACAAGGTTAAGACAATCTGCTGCAGTTCACACCGAGAATCAGAATGGAGAAGAAAGGTGATTTAAGTGACTTTAAACATGGCATGGATAAATGTGCCAGACAAGCTGGTCTAAGTATTACAGAAACTGCTGATTTACTGGGATTTTCACGCACGACCATCTCTAGGGTTTACAGAGAGAATGGTCTGAAAAAAAGAAAATATATAGTGAGCAGCAGTTCTGTGGGCACAAATACCTTGTTGATGCCGAAGGTCAGAGGAGAACAGATTATAGAAAGGCAACAGTAACTCAAATAACCATAGTTCTTGGCACACTTTGGGCCTATTAGTACAAATTGAGCATCATGTCATAGCACAGCCTACCTGAGTATTGTTGCTGACCATGTCCATCCCTTTATAACCACAGTGTACCCATCTTTTGTTGGCTACTTTCAGCAGGATAACAGGCCATGTCATAAAGCCCGAATCATCTCAGACTGGTATCTTGAACATGACAATGAGTTCACTGTACTCAAATGTCCTCCACAGTCACCAGAGCTCAATCCAATAGAGCACCTTTGGGATGTGGTGGTACGAGAGATTAGCATCATGGATGTGCAGCCGACAAATCTGCAGCAACTGTTTAAGTTTATCATGTCAATATGGACTAAAATCTCTGAGGAATATTTCCAGTACCTTGTTGAATCTATGCCATGAAACATTAAGGCAGTTTCGAAGGCAAAAGTTGTGGCCGGTGGGTGTATATGTGTGCAGAAAAGTATTCTCGTAGCTTCATACCATTAGGAATATTGCTGTCTATGGAGGATGAGAGAGTTCTCAGATTTTATCTTAAATAACTTAATATGTATTCTTAAGATGAATAAAGGTCTCAGGAGATTTGAATAACATGAGAGTGAGTAATTAAAGACATAACATTTGAAGATTACACACCACTGTGTGTTTTGCAATACTAAACATGTCTTCTTTTAGGTAAAAAGCCTGTTGGATGGGCAGACGATTGGTCGAATCATAAAAGAGCAAAGTAATTTCATATCAACTTTCTTTGCTGATGACAGCAACTTTCGCATTGAGTTCCCACTGGACTTGGATGTTAAAATAAAGGCTGTACTTCTGGGTGCTTGCTTCCTTATTGTGAGTATGAGGCCAGTGTTTTTTGTGACTGTCAAGAATTCGAAGTGTAGAATATATGTATGTATGCTAGAAGTGTTCATTTAGTACTAATGTTTGTTTATTTTTGGAAATTAAATGCACTGTGTACTAAACATGAAAATTCATCAGTGAACTAACAGTAGTAATGAAGTGGTAATCTCTCTTTATTCTTTTCTTCTCATAGGACATCATATTCTACAACAAAAATGGAACTTTATTATTCAAATTATTGCGGGGACTTATATAAACCACAAGCTAAGTTTCAAAAATTAACTGCCCTTTGAGATACTACAAAAAACTTTATTTTTAAAGTTTTTTTCTATATACTTATTTTATTTTAGGTTTTTTTTTGACCTTTTAATGTATAGGACAGTAGAATGGATACTGGAGTGTGTGGGGAGCAAAGAGAAGGGAAGGATTGGTCAAGGACCTCGTGGCGGGAATCAAACTCAGGCGACGTGAGCGTCTCAGTGCTATATGTTGACACACTAACCACTACTGGCAAATATTTTTGTAAAATAATTAGTACAATAATACAAAAAAGTTGTGGTTCATGTTAGTATGAGCCTTAGTGGAGAGATCTGCAGAATAGACAGAAGAAATGTCTAACACATAAAGTTTCTGTCTGTATAACCTAAATAGCTTAATGTTGCAATAGTGCAAATATTGTTTACAATATGTATGTGTTGTGGCTTGAATAAAATGTGAATAATGTACTGTATGTAAAACATCATGAAATTTAGCATCTGAGTAAAAACATAAGAACTGTTCCATATGTATGTTGAATATATGGTTAAATATTGCTAGACTGAAGGATTGTTACTTATTACACCGTCCAATGAATTGTTTTACATTAAAGGAAAAATTCATCAAGAATAAACATTCTGTCATTATTTACTCATCCTCCACTTGTTTGTTTCTTCTGTTGAACACAAATATTTTGTTGTATTTGGTGTAAATATTTGGATTTAGGGAAGAATGTTGGTATTATTTTTTTCTAGTCAGAGTAAACATTGAGGAAATTTTCATTTTTGGGTGAACTATCTCTTTAATGGCTAACTTTAAGTTGTGTGTGTGAAAAGTCCCTTCTCTGTCATGATCCATTTTAAGTCTATGGAGCCAGGAATGCGTGGGATGTTCAGCCGTTTGAGATATTAAGGACTGAAACCCAAAGCTTCCATCTGCAGATGACTGATAAGGCAACTTTTATTGTAATAGAAAAACCCACAGATAAATGGGCCTCATTGCTCATGGGGCCTTCTGTCATTTCCCTTCCTGTCAATACAGTGAATATACATATGCGTTGTTACAGAAATATTAGACGTGTTTTCCATGGTGTTTTTGTTTACACAACACTATTTATCAAATACTGAGTATGTCATTTGGTTTCATGTGTCTCTTGAAAATGTCAGTTTCTGTTGCAGTATTTTAGAGTTAGTATTTAGCTCGCATGTTCATATTTACAGAAGCTCTTCGGACAGAACTGACAATAGTGCTGCTGCTTCATTTTAGACATACGAATAAACTAGTTTTGTGGGTTTATTTGAGTTGGTTTGTATCATTGGATTGCATTTTGTTGAACATTTTGTAAAGGTATAAAGAACTAACATTCGGGTGATTACTTGTTTAAAAATGTGACGTTAGGTTTGTTTTTGCACCATTCTTTTGGATTTGTCACTTGTTACACATCTTTATACTGAATAATAACGTTACAAAGTTCTAGGGCCTCAGTGTATATCATAAATTTTACTTTTATCACATTTTGTAAAATAAATACATGAAAAACAACAAAGATTGTAGGAAAACTGTAGAATATTAAATTATTATTAGGCCTACCTGTCGTAGAGATCCAAAATAGGCTCAACATCTCTGTGAAACTCCTCGATGTCGTCGAGTTTTGAAAAGAAAACTCCTTGGATTTTCCAACAGTAACGTTAGACTAACATACATATAAAAAGTAGACTTGAATTAAAACTACTTGAATGACTGTATTCTCTTTATCCTGTGTTACTGTGACACGTTGTGGTTGTTTTGGGTACAGCACACCTAATCTGTACTTCAGCAACTCTTCGGGCATTTTCAGTTTCGACCAGGTTTCGACACTTTTTACGTCGCAATCACGTAGCATAGTGAATATGTCGTAACGTTTGTCTTTTTTGTTGTTGTTGTTGTTGTTGTCCTAAATGAGCGAATCTAACTACCACGTACATTTGTCTTATCGCGAATCATTAGTGTGAGTGAGCACACAAAGAATTTACCTTGGTACTATTTTAAATCTGCTGGGTCGATACCTGCCGCGGAGTAGCCAAGTATCTATGTGATGCATCATATTCATAAACAGAGAAAAGTAGTCCGACAAGAATATTCCTCCGCAACTCTGGAGTTTATAACAGTGAGGCGCCAAAAGTTGCACAAAGCAGATTTATTAATAAATAAGGAATGTGATATTTAATGTCACTCCTTCTTACATGCATAGTTTAAACGTCCTTTGAAATCCTTTAAAATACTTTAGTGATGTATTTCTGAAGATGTTCTCATTTGAATGTAAATGTTTGTCACGTCTTAGGGACATTCTACCAGAAGCACATTATCTGTGCCTGAAACAGAAACATAAATACAGTGAATAAAAAGTATTTAATCCCCAAAAAAATCTAAAATGGACTGATGGTTGATTTCTATGAGTTGTTCTGTAAAGGAATATGTCATTCATTTGGTTTTCAGGGTTTTTTTTTCTTTATTAAAACACTTTACAAATATACAAACCCTGTCAGTGTCCTTGTCCTCAGCCCAACTGAACATACAGCTTAAATAGTTTTGTTATGCTAAAAACTGTTATTTAGAAGTAAGAAAAATCAGAAATAGCAAAGTTTAAGGTGTTATTCACATCAATTGATTAACAACATGAATTAAATAAATTCTACAAATAAATACTACAAATATATAATACAAATACATTTACAATTGTCCCCATGTTTAGTTGAAATCAAATCTTTATATTAAAGACGCATTTTAATATAAATAACCTAGAATGCTTTAAATTGTAATAACTGCAAAAAATATATATACAATATAAAAAGTCATATTTTATTTTATTGAACATGTTTCTAATACGCCACATATATTTACAAATTCATCATCATATACATTTCACTGATTTTACACAGATAAACATTTAAACAAACCTAGAAAAATTGTAAACTAACAATAAAGTCACAATGGCACCTGGAATGACGCTAAAACATTCTGGATTTAATACGAATGATTATGATGTCTTTCCAAACAGATTTAAAACAACAACTGATACCACAAATGCATTCATCAAGCACATAATACAGAGTCACATTGATAGCTTCACAGTGTATGTGAATGGGGGGGGTGACCTCTTGATAATTGTCCTCTTGATCAGTGATATGACAAAAACACTAAATCCTCAATAATTATGCACAAGGCTTTAAACTCTTTCTCCTCGTCTATCCAGGACCCTGTCTCTTTCTTTGGCCATTCGGATGACGTAGCGGCTTGCTATTTGCAGGTCCCAGTTGTATCGTGAGAGGACTTTCTGACATTCTTCACGAGTACACTGATTCATGTAATACAGCTGGTCTGTCTGATGATATCAGGAAAATATTTTTAAAATCACACCAAGTAATGCAATCTAAGACATTATTTATTTTGAATGAGCAAGCCGGCATTTTAAAAGTGAAAGTGAGGCTGTGGTGGGTAGAAACCCAGAATTATCTCCTGGAGTCACACAGGAAAAGTGTCCGCAATGGTGTATTGTTGTGTACCTGGCTGTATATCTTATCAGCAAAGAGAAAGTGACACATAATTATTGTTTCACTGCCTTCCGAGTGACCCGAAGGTCCGTTCTGAATGGCTAGTGAAAATAAAAAGGGATATCAGAGCTCATTTTCAGCTAAGTTAAGGGAAATGGCACTAGTTAGCTAACGTTTTCTTTCCCAAACACACGTTTTAGATGCCATTAATCAAACTCAAGTTAATGAACCAATTCTTTCACTATATTAGACTTGCCATGATACTGAATTTCAGTACTGAAATTAAAAAAAAACTTACATTTCCTGCTAACATTTAAGTGCTGTTAAGCTTGTTCTTAAACAGCTGATTTGCCATAGTATTCACCAGTGCTCAACAGAAATCACTGTGACTGGCCGATGATATTGCAATGTTTACAGTGCTGATCCTATAGACCAATTACCATGTTTGTAAACATTGAGGATGCACACGCAGGGAGGTGGCAGAAAGAAACCGGGAGCGCTAGCATTTACAGCGAGGGAATGACATCCGATGCGGTACAGAGTTTGTTGTTGTCTTCGAAATAAGATATATTGATTACATATTATGCGTATTATAACAGCTAGTTACCCAGTGATAATCACAGTGATTCGGCAAAATTAACGTTAACGTGAGTGGCGTGTTTGATTCGGCATAGCGTGAGCTTACCTGATATGACCTGAGAACTGCAGAGTCCAGCATTTCTAATTAGGTCTTCACTTCATTCAGCTCCCTTTTAGCCAAAGACGTCTGCAGTTAGCATTAAAGCAGTGTGGTGTATGGTAAAAGTTAAGTTTTCTATTTTTCGAATTTGGCATTCTACCGCACAACACGACATCTTTACTATTGCAACCTGTGTTTTATTTTGCAACCAGGGACCCGTGTGACGTAGGTTGGTAATTGGTCTATACTTCTGGGTTTGTTCCCACCGCAGCCTCGCTTTCGTTTTTCAAAATGGCAGCCGCGTGAAATAAGCATATCGTCTCTTACCTTGAGCTGCTGTTCCGCTTTTGCAGGATTCCAATCACAGCGATGCAGAGCTTTCTGAACCTCCTCATTGGTTACTCCATGTACCGCCGCCTGCACCTGACAACCAATCAGAATTAAAAATGTTAGTAACACTACTCAAGATAAACTCTATTCTTATTGTCTATTTTACTTATTTAATTCACCATCATTATTGGTTTATGCTTTAGTTTTATATGATCTGTCAGAAATCATTCTAATATGCTGACTTGCTACTCAAGGAACAGTTCTTCTTATTATTATCATCAGTGTTGAAAACAGTTGTGCTGCTTTGTGTTTGTGTACATTTTTATAATGTTAAATTCATTTAATGTGTCCTCGCTACAAAAAATATCAAGCTCTTAAAAAGATAGTTCACCCAAAAGTGAAAGTTACTCATCCGTTACTTGTTCCAAACCTGTTTAAGTTTCTTTCTTCTATTAGACACTAATGAAGATATTATCAAGAATGCTGAAGAACTGTAACCATTGACTTCCATAGTATTTGTTTTTTCATACTATGGAAGTCAATGGTTACAGGTTTTCAGCAATCTTCAAAATATCTTATTTCAAGAGTTGCCACTTAGATTTGCTTAGCATTTATAGCAGGTTTGGCATGCCGTCCCGTTAGAGAGCCCTGAGCTCGGAGATATTTGAGCCCAAGGCTCCCCCTCGGTCAAATAAGCATATCTGGAGATCCGAGATCAGGTAGGTCTCGAGAGCTCCCCCTTGGAAAAGGGAGGAAAAGGAGGAGATGGGGTGGAAGGGGGGATTCTTCCAAAACGAAGATAGAGCAGTAGGGAAAAACGATCCATTTATTGTAAACTAGGATCACTCTGGACGGATTATTACTGATTACAGATGAGCAGCCAGTCGTGCTCAATCATATCACATATTATATGCTCCTCTCGAAATTAGTTTATGAAACTTTACTTTGTGTTCAACAGTAGAATGAAACTCATAAAAGGTCTGCATCACTTAAGGGTGCATAAATAGTGAGTAAATATTATTTTTTGGGTGAACTATCCCTTTAAATTCAGAGCTAAAATGGTGGGATGACAGAAGGGTTATTTTAGTTATTTAAAAGAAAACATTTAAAATAAAATAACCATCAGCAATAAAAAAACAATTATAAACACTACAGACACTTTGAAAACCCAAAGCAAAAAAAAAAAAAAAAAAAAAAAAAAAAAATCACACAACAAAACTTTAAGTAAAATGTAAATATAATACATAAAAATAAAGCTAATTCAAACTATAAGTAAAAAAGTACAATAATTACTCTATAGTTACAAAAACAAACACTTTTTTTGGTAGTTTTTGTAAGTATATATTGTGTGTATCTGTCCTTTTATAAATATTATATTTACTAATACTAAAATAATTTTTTACAATATTGTCTTTTAAGAGATGCTTTAACATAGAATTTGTCTCATATTTAAAGTAGTTTGCATCACTCATCATCTTTAAAAGGTTAATACTGTAAAAAATATTTCAGCAAATAATCCAACTTTGCTAAATATTAAAAGTCCTGTGAAGTGTTTTGAAATGTGCATTGTTTTATTCATTAGCTATGTTTCCATCCAAATATGTGAATTAACTTAATATCTTAATATTGCAAAACTGGAATATTGCATAAGACGTGCGAATAAAGCAGCGTTTCCATCCAAGTATTCAAAGAGAACAAAATCGTCACTTCCTGATTAACTGGCGGCAAAAATCAACAGTAAAAACTGAATTTTCTGCAGTAGGAGAAGCTGCATGAATCTTTTCTTCATTTAATAATTGACTTGCGCCTCAGAAGACAAATGCAGACATGTTATGATCGTGTGGTGGCATTTGAAGGTGCAAAAAGCTGAGCACAGACACTCTTGACAGTTCTGGAGATAATTCATAATATAATAACACTTATACTGCAATGGTTAAGGCGTTTTAGAATGACCAAAACAACATTTCAGATATTTTATAATGTGCTCAGCCTGTTGGTTTGTCCATTCACACACATTTTTATCACCATAGGATCTCTTATAACAAAATCACATGACCCTTTTTAATGCGCATACTAGAATTTGTTCGACGTATCGAATAAAAAGTTTATCCTACTTATTAATTTTATGAGCATTTTCGAAATGTATGCACATCTTGGTGTTTCTATCAACCGTTTTTTATGTGCATGTCCAAAATGCGCATAAAAATAGGTGGATGAAAACGTAGCTAATGTTTGACGTAATCACAACTGAAACACAAAGAGAGGGCAGGACATAGAGTAGCTAGCAATTGCGTTTCGTTTTTATCACAGCTCTGCCAGTGAGAGTGCTTGAGCTCAAGCGCATCAAATGAAAAGCAAATGAGAAGTATCTTGAAGAAGGCGGGGCATGTCAGATTCTAGAGAACATTTGATTGGTCAAGATTTGATGAGAAACTGAAGTTTGAGGTGATCTGAAAAAACATTGATCCATTTAGGCAGTGGGAAGTGACAAACGGCAAGCTTTAGATGTTTATATCAGTTTTAAATCTTCTAAAAGAGAATTTTCACTTGCTAGCTGATACATATCCTTAGAACATTTTGATACTAACATCTAAAAAACGTTATTTTAATTTCACTGGCCCTTTAGTAATGGTAACAACAAAAAAAGCTGGACATCATAGGAAGAATCATCATACCTGCGCTATTACTGCCTCCTTGTCTACTAGCGGCGGGTATCTCTCCTTTCCCTTCTCCCGCTCTCTTTCTCTCTCTTGCTCTTTCTCTCTCTCCTTGTCTTTCTCAATGGCATCGTCCAACTGAGGGCTGGACTTGGCCAGATGGGTCATCCTGGTAAGGTTACTCGTCCCCAAACCCTGCTGTTGTGTCTGCAACTGTGGCTGTGGCTGAGTTTGAGGGCTCCAGCCAGAGGGGTTTGCAGCTCTCCGATCCAGGAACATCATCATCATCTGGGGTTTGAAACTCTTGATGCTTGGCGGTGGAGGACGTGGAGGAGGGATGACCACAGCGTCACTAAACCTGCGAGGGTCCTGGATTACGTTATTATTCTGCATGACCCTGCGCTGGTCGGGTCTCTGAGCGGCATTCACTCCAACACCTCGACCTTTATCCTGTGGACCCCCGAGGACAGACTCCAGACTCCTCGACATGCCTGAAGATTGACAGAATTACATTTATAAAAAGAAAGATTAAGTGAATCTAGGCTGGTGCTCGATCAAGCCAAACATAAGAGTAAACAGAAGTGGCACACTACCACTTTAGCTCTCATAAGACAACTTAATTGGACATTGTTTCAACCTACAATGTCTTCATCAGGACCTGAAATGTGAGCTAAAATGGCAGTGTGCTGATTCCGTTTACTTCTTCCTGAATTACATTTATGTCATAATCAAGTAAATAGAAAGTAGTCATTTCTTCTAGATGTGACCCTTCTGGAGTGTTTTTTCCTCTTTCTTTCAGCTCTTCCTTGTAAGAATTGTTTCCATTATTGCTCATTTTGATGCATGTGTTTAGTTATGATTAATAGAACTTTAGCAATATGTGTTTATCAAAAAAAAGTGAACGTCTTTAATGTCAGCAATGATCAGTTTAATCAATTGTTTATTTATTTATGAATTTATTTGATTGAAAATAATCTTGTTGACCGCTAACTATTACATGTCAAGGCAGTTCACACTGGGAACGATAATTATAGAACTATTAAAAAAATAACTATAAAAATAGATGCATCAATACTAAATCTCTGAGCCAATACCGATAGCTGACTATTCAGAGTTATATCTGCTAATACCTTAAAGGAGGGGTGTCAAACTCAGTTCAAGGAGGGTCTCAGCCCTGCACATTCTAGTTCCAACCCTGCGTCAACACACTTACCTGTAGGTTTCAAACAAGCCTGAAGGACTCAATTATTTTGATCAGGTGTGTTTAATTAGGGTTAAAACTAAACTGTGCAGAGCTGTGGCACTCTGAGTTTGGAACTGAAGAACCGAGTTTGACACCTGTGCCTTAAAGCCTCATGCACTCTGGGATGTTTATTGCTTAATATTCATGCCCAAGATATTTTTATGGAGATGAGCAGAGTGAACATGCAAAATAACTCCCTGACTTTAGATGGCGCTTATTGGAAAACAGAAATACAAGCACACCAATCTCAATGGTTGGCCAATTTTTAAAAGAGCGATAATAAAAAAAACATCCTGATGCGTTTTTTTTTTTATTATGCTTTTATGCCTGGCGATGATAATAATTGTGGAACCAACATCACTACTTGCTATACACTTTTATACACATATACACTTATTTAACAACACACTTCACATGCCAATTTGCACATAACAGCTGCACATATAATGTTGTATATAGTAATAAACACGTACATACACTTGTCAATTTGTATATTTGCATTCACCACTTACTTGTATTTTTTAAAATATATTTATTATCAGTTTTTTCTCCTGTCTCTGTTAACCTGTTGCACTGTAGAAGCTCTGTCACGAAAACAAATTCCTCGTATGTGTGAACATAGCTGGCAATTAAGCTCTTTCTGATTCTGATTCTGTTTTGTGTGTCAGTGTCCACACTCACTTTAGCTGTCCTTTGTTTAGTCATGAGTAGACCCACAGGGAATCTGCACACGCAGAAATCCATAGATTTCCGCAAATTTCTAGCCCATCATTGAATCTACTTATTTATTTGTGTAAATGTGTGTAAATGTATATTTATTCAGTTTTTTAAATAATTTCATTAATATTATTTTTTACAATACAGTATGTTTTATTTACAATACAGTTTGTAAAGTAATATTTTCTGTCTTTTAGTAGATAGATTATACGAGAGATTTGCTTCATTTACAAAATAAGTAGATCCAGTTGGAATTGCATTATAAACACTAAAGTTAAAAGGTATTATTTTTATTTAACTTTAATTTCATATTTCAAGTTTTTTGTTATGATACTCCCAAAATCATTTCGCATAAATCCGCAGATCTTTTACAAAATTCTCAGCAGAAATAGAAAAAAAGTCTGCAGATTCTGTCTGGCCCTACTGTAGTCATGAGGCAATAATAGCATGTGATAATTGACCCAGTATGCATGAGCCTCTAGTTTGGTGCCATTGGTGTTTAAATTATAATTACACATTTATGAAAACAACTCAATAACTAAAAAATTTTTGAATTGCTACTAATTTATATTAACATTTACTCTACTTAAGCCAATTATTCCATAACATGTCAGCTGTCCAATTTTTTTCGACATTGTTCTACATTGTGAAATTTTAACACTGTAGACTTTACATAATGCAGTTTCATCATCAAAGACACACAAATCAAAAATTATTTCACTTAAGAGACATTTTCTTTCCACACATCACAAATTTGATGCAATTTCAATTTAAACAAATTATTAGCCAGTAAATATGTCATCTCCAATAAAAATAACTATGAGTATTAGAGTTCACACCAGCTCACAGTACCAAAATAAGCACGAGTTGCTGTTTTTTTTTTACATGTTTCTGCTACTTTAAACAAGGCAGTGCTCTTTAGAATCAAATGGATTCTCATTTGATTAAAATGATACATTATATATTATTACTTCTTTAAATGATATGTAAATATTATGAAGTTCACTGCAGTAATAATGTATGCTCTTACCTGCCATTTTCTTCAAATTGGAGCCTTCCTTCTCTTTTGCTAATGGGACCCTCCAACGTCTGTTGCTGAAAAGTTCATACGAAACAGTTAATCAAACAGCCCACTCAGAGTGACATCCAATCATTTAGCAAATTTAGCCTATATAGTTCATAACTTAATCATCAACTTACTCATCTACTCGTTCAGGGGTGCCCCAGCTGCGTCCTGGGTCAGTGTCTCCATGTCCCGTGTGGTGTAGAGTCCCTCTAACAGGAGAGGAAATCAGTGTGGGACCAGACGCAGGAGCTACTGCTGTAAGAGCCGGGGCTGTTAATGCAGGGGGAAACCAGCCGACACTCAGAGTCCTCTGGTTCTGCCCCTTCCACTCGCACATATCCAGCCTACAAGAAAAACAGACAAGGTGAATACAGAAATCAAAGTACAGCCAAGTTGAAAATTATTTTGTAATCTACAAATACATTTAGAGGAATAATTCAAAGCACCTTTCCTTTTCTAGTAATTATGGAGTGCTTGTAGCATTCAAGCTACAACCACAAAACCCACAACAGATCTTTAGGCTACGTTTTATGCTATAGTTTTTTATTAGTTTAACTAAAATGACTTAAAATCCCAAGGGGGTCAAAACCTAAAAACAGCAAACCTCCCACAGCTTTTAAACCACACAGTTCACAACATCCAGACTTTAAACTATAGCCTATATATTAGTAGCGAGCTATAATCAGAAAAGCCATGCTACATGTTAAATTCTGATTGTTTTTAGCAACATGCTAATTCATGACAGAAACATTCAAGCCAAATTCAAGCTGGAAACATGCTAATTACTGGTAAAAAACATTTTAATAAATGCTATCAGTGTGCTAATATCATGCTAACATTAAAGTTTGTTACTCATCTATTTGTGATTGTATCAAATGTCCCTAATGTTTATCTAATAGTCATTTTTGTAAATATTAAAGGCTTGTTGACACCAAATGAAAAGTTCTTTTAAAAATTAAGTTAAAGAAATTGTCTAAAGGTTAAAGAACAGCAAAGAGCATACATAAATATAACAATAACAACATAAAAGAGTCCTTAAAGCAGTGCAGTAGGCCTAAGTGATAAAACTACTGCAGCTTGCTTATAAACAATGTATTATCTATTGGTGCAGATGCTAATACAGTTATCATTATTTATCTGTATAGTTACTGTATTTGGTGTGAGAAAATCTTTCATCTGTCACCCCGGGTGTTTGCATATGGTTGAATGTGGTTATATGAAGGTAAGGGCTGAACTATGAATGGAATGCAATTAAATCAAGGAGGGGAGGGAAGTTAAAAATTACCCACTGCTTTTACTGGAGTCGCAGTCAGCAAAGATTTATTGAAACAACTTATTAAGTACTGTTAACAACACTGCCAAAGAGTACAAGGAAATAAAGCATGTTTTTTTTTTATCTTGCTAGCCTTCCACCCCCACTCTTACCCGTGGTCTATTACAGTCACTAGATCATTTGCCTGTAGAGAGAGTCTCCTGGGCTCTGCAACTTCTTTCACTGAACGAACCTCCATAGGCTGTGCCTAGAAAATACATGATAAAAAAGACAAATCAGTGGAAAAATTCTGTTTTTATCATTCATAAACTACAGTACATATACACAAATACCACACTGCGCCAATACCCAATGCCAAGATCTTTTATTTTTAAGATCCGCTTTTTGCAGTATTTACAGTATAGCACATTAAGTACAGAAGTTTGGGGTCAGTAATTTTTTGTTTTTGGAAAAAGTTATTTACAATAACAAATACAATACACACATATATTATTGCAATGTAAAATATCTGTTTTAATTGTAATATATATTTTTAAAAGTGTAATTTCAAGAGTTCGCCCTTAACTGATGATTGACTATAAAGCGTCTTTTGCATGCTGTCCCGGGAGAGAGCCCTGAGCTCGTGAGATCCTCGAGCCCTGGGCTCCCTCCCGTTGCAGGGTGAGAGGGGAGTCTGAGCTCAGGTAGGTCTTGAGAACTCCCCTGCTTGATAATGGTGAATGTAGACTATGAATTAGCTATGGAGATTGAATTCAACGCTTGTCTATGATGTTGATTTAGATTTGTCAATGTACTTATGTTACATGTTTTTGGTCTGTGAGCCCGAGGAAAACCCACGCAAACACGGGGATAACATGCAAGCTCCAATGCTGCCTTGGCCAGGTATGATCTGAGCCAGTGACATTCTTGCTATGAGGCAATGATGCTAACCATTGGGCCTCCGTGCAGCCCTGACAAGGAAAGAGGGGGATTAGGGGTGGAAGGGGGGATTCTTCAAGACGAAGATGGCTAAGGTAAGATACTCTGGTTATTTATAGTGATTTAGGTATCGTCTGATTGGTGAATCGTGCGTTAGCTAATGAGGACCAGCTGATATCAATCATAAGCACGTGCTCCTCTCGAAATTTGTTTATAAATAAACTTCACTTATTCCTGTGTTGGACAAGCAAGATTTCCTCATCATTCAACTATGCTGTTAAAATATTCTGGTTGCTGATTATTAAAGGTCACACTTTATTTTGATGGTCCGTTTGTTAAATTTAAGTTACATTGCATCAACATGCCAACTAATTCTTATGAGATTATAAGTAGACTGTTAGGTTGGGGTTAGGGTTAGTGTAAGTTGACATGTACTTGCTAAGTTTCTTATAGTCAGTTAAATGTCTGTTGAAGGAGCAGTATCAACAGATATTAAGCAGACAGTCTACTAATACTCAAATAGACCATCAAAATAAAGTGTTACCAATATAAATACTGGAAACAGCTACACTGCTCATTATTTCTCTTTATTTCAGGATTTACTATACTAAACAACATCCAGAGGAAATAGATTATTGTGACAGAGCAGGCCTCAGCTCGATCTGGTGGGGAAAACTGGGTTTGGGGGAGAACAAAATGATGGCGTACTCAATAGCACTCCAGTGCAGTGCTTTATTTACAGCGCTGGCAGGTGAAAAACAGTCCACAGTGAAGAATATAAATACAAGTGTCCAAAAACAAAATTCCAAAGAAACAATCAAGCAGAAAAATAAAAATGAAAAAATATTTACACAAAATTAAACGAGTATCCACAATATACATATAAAGGAGTTTGATTAAGGTACCACTGTAACACTCTCGCTCACTTGATTAACAAGCTAATGTCTTGGGGTTAGGCCGCTGCTTTTATAAGCTTTAAAAACTTATTTTGAATAATTATCCACTTCACAACTACTAAAAAGTATATTCTATTAGTATGAATTGCAGATGCACCAATCTGGAAATTTTGGCCAATAAAAATAACTTGGAAATTTGAAAAATATACTAATATACAAAAATCTGATATTCCACACTGCTGCCACAAACTCTTGTAAAGTGCACATCTGTTGTGCAAGCCATGTCATGTGCTGTGAAAGAAACCGATGAAAACCCTCATGGCCAGCACCAAGCATCAAACTGATCAGTTATCAGTGGAATTTGTCTGTTTTATTGTGTAAATGTATGTCAGTGTATCCAGACATTAACCATGTATTCACAATTCTCCTTTTAGAGCACTATGAATTCCGCTTGTGAATCCTTTTGTCACATTCTATGCAGTAGGAAGGTGTGCACTTTCGGATGCGGCCCTTATTTAGTACAGTAGTGTATATTAATATATTTTTTAATAAGAGGCAGAGGGGTAACACTGACCTCTGATACCATGGTGGTGAGCTGCGAAAAGGTCGGTCGGTCAGTAGAATTGCAGGCCCAACATTTGCGCATCACAGCGTACAACTCCTGCGGGCAATCAGGAGGCCTTTCCAAACGCTCACCTTCCCGCTCGACACGAAACAAGATCTGCACAAAAACACACAGTCATCTATAGATATAGTGCTGATTAAAGTGCCAGTTCACTAATATCTTGTTATTAATATTGCATTAAACCAGCATCTACCTGTCTGCCAGAAAGCCCCAACCAGGGCTCCTCACAGTAAGTGAACATTTCCCACAATGTGACACCAAACATCCAGACGTCTGAAGCATGAGAGAAAGATCCCGTACGCAAACTCTCAGGAGCACACCTGTACAAGGAACAAAAATGCTGGAATTACTATCCTGAATATAAGTGGACTATAGTGGCTAGAAGTGTGAGAAAAATAATATCTCAAAATTTCTGGAGATTTAATAAACATGACACTAAAACTACAAGTAGATGTTAATAAGGCTCTGTTTTAATGAGTGATTTACTGAATCATTCATTGCAAAAAGCTGGTTCATAGGGTTGCACAATACTGGCAAAATATGCAATATTGTTGTTGAGGATTGCAATAATCTTCATTTCCCTAGAAAATGCTGTTTTTATTAGCCATGTTTTTAAATCATTTATTTATGCAATGATATTAAACTAAACATGTGAAAAAAAAATCTGATCTAATTCATTCTAATACAGATTAAAAGGGGTGTCTAGTCTTGTGTTGTAGTCTTTAAAACACTATCAATGAGTAAAAACCTCAGCAGATTCTGAATCTGGTTGGCTGTTGTCAATTTGCACTAGTCTTGGCTCCTGCCATTCATAATTTTCAGCTCTAGGTTCACCTTTGTGCCGTTCCAGCCAATAGCACAACAGCAACTATTGGGGAGGCGGGGAAAAAGAATGAATCTTTGAATCATTGAGTCACTAGATTCATTCAAAACTGCACAAGATGTATTTTGTTGTATAAATAAGTAAATGCTCAGAAATAAATACAACAATGTTGTCACCGTGGTGAAAGGTTTTTAAAAGGTACTGTTTGAAAAAGTCTGTGCTTATTCTGACATATAAGTACATATACAGTATGTATATCTTTATGGTACCAGTATTATCTCTTTAGGACAAAAGTGTACATTTCAAAAATGTGTAACCAGTATTCCTTTACTTCTAAGAGTTTATCATTTTTGTGATCAAGATAATATTCAATAAAACAATTCTTTTGTCATTGTTCTGTTGCTTAACAATATTTGATCTTTTTTGCTTTCAAAGCTTTCGAAGATTCATTACACTGTAAATGTTTTTCAACTGGTCATTTTGTTCCAGTCTAACTGACTAACTATTGTATCTCGATCTTATCATTGAATAATTGCTTATAGATATAATATTTGTGATTTTGTGTAGCTCTAAAAGGTTTAACACAATGTGAAAGTGCTTGTTTACGAACTATCTTGTTTACGCTCGTCTGTGTTTACACTCGTTAAACATCAGTGATGTGCAGTAAACTGATGACCTTCATGGCCAGTCACAGTCATTTCCCTTGGTGAACACTATGGCAAATCAGTGGTGTTTAAGAACGGGCTCAACAGCGGTTAAATGTTAGCGGGAAATTTACTTTTTTTAATGTCAATACTAAAATTCGTGACAAGTCTAATATAGTGAAAGAATTAGTTCATATACTTGAGTTTGATAAATGGCATCTAAAACGTGTGTTTGGGAAAGAAAACGTTAGCTAACTAGTGCCATTTCCCTGAACTTAGCTGAAAATGAGGTCGGATATCCATTTTTATTTTCACTAGCCATTCAGAACGAATTTTCGGGTCACTCGGAAGGTGGTGAAATTATACATTTTTGTTACTTTCTCTTTGCTAGTAAGATATACAGCCAGGTACACAACGTTCTTGTGTGACTCCAGGCGATACTTCCGGGTTTCCTCCCACCCCAGCCTCGATTTTGCTTTTAAAATGGCAGCAGTGAAATAACATAGTCTATAGAAAGACTTGTTTTGGTAAGCTGTACAGTTGTTAGGCTTCTTAAGTTGTTTTCTTGTATTATTTATTTAGGGCTGCACGGTGATGCAGTGAGTAGCACGTTCGCCTCACAGCAAAAAGGTCGCCGGTTCGAGCCTCGGCTGGGTCAGTTGGTATTTCTATGCTGGATAAGTTGGCGATTCATTCCACTGTGGTGACCCCAGATTAATAAAGGAACTAAGCTGAAAAGAAAATGAATGAATGAATAATTGTTCCTGAATTTTTTTTTTGTTGAAGTCATTATTTGGTGCTGAGAAAACTAAATATTTGTAGCATGATATAGTTAAGTGAATGATTTAGATTGTTTTGTTTGCTGCAGGTATATTAAAATGATTTTTAAATATAAACATATGATGCTAAGTTTACTTGATAATGTTCGCTTGCACATCTGTAAAATTAAAAGTATGATATTATCATAGACATTGCGCACCCCTAATAGTGACAGCATTTCTGCCATAAATGTACTATTTCTGTTTTCTCACCATGCGAAAGGGATTCGTCTGTGTGCCGTCATGATATAGTGGTCCCTGTCATCCAGACCTCTCATGAGTCCGAAGTCTCCTATCTTTACTTGCTCTCTAGCAGCCAAGAGCACATTTCGGGCAGCGAGGTCTCTGTGGATGAAGCGTCTGGACTCCAGGTACTCCATACCAGCAGCGATCTGTGTGCTGAAGAGCCAGAGTCGAGATAGAGGATATTCACCATGGCGCAGACGCAGAGTGTCGTATAAAGAACCGAGAGGAGCCAATTCCGTTACCTGAGAAATACGAAGAGCAACTGTCATCGCGTTGGTATCAAAAGCACACAACATCACTCAACAATGTTCCGTAGATTGATCTGATTTTTTTTTTTAAACGACCACACATTTATTTGGACACAAATGCAATATGTGTATGTTTGTGTGTATGTATACCTTAAATGTTGGTCTCAATTTCAGAAAAACTGACAGTGCTTAAGCAATTAGGTCAGAAACATTCATACACACTTGTCGCAGGCTAAGTGTCGCTACCAATACGTGCTACCATAGTAGCCTGTAAGCATGATTTAAAGTCTGAATGTTGATTGAAGTGGCGCAAAAACTTTACTTTGGACAGGCGGTTAGGGCTGTACGATAATATCATAAGTCTTGTTTTGTTTAGTTTTTAGTTGACTGCTTCAGTTTGAAATAATTGTTACACGGTTTTTCGATATATTGTTTTAAATAATCACTACTGTATTAACATTTTAGAAGAAAGATAAATAAAATATCAGAAATGTTTGAGTCAAAATATGGTTGTTATCAGCAGAATCCTAGAACATATTGAGGTATCTTTTTAAAATGTGAACAACCCTAGGAGTGGTTATAAAAATACAAAATAAATAAATGTATGACATGAAATGAAAACATTAGAGAACTACATTATTAGAAAATTAGAGAAAAACAAGACTTTCAGTGACTGGGGACAGGTGGGGCACGGAACAGTTCTCTACCTCCAAAGTGGGGAACGTCAGAAAAGGTTTTAAGAAACACTGAGCTAGAGGTCAAAACTCAATTGTAATTCCCATTTGCAGCAAAAGCCATGGCCTAGCTCAGCTGTCACCATATCTAGGCTTATAAACTGTACATTATTCTAACTGAAAAATCTAAATGCAAAACTCAAAAGGAGGATTTTTTTCAGGACATTTGGTCATTTCGATCAAATCCCAAGTCACTTCCATGTCTGGAAAACAACCCTTTTCATTTCAAGGTTTTCCAGGACGCATGGGTACCCTGATGTAAATAAAAAAATTTATTTCTTTTCTATATGCATACAAAATTTTATATTCTTATATCAGTAAAAAATAATATTACAGAGTAAAATTTCTTATTTATTTTTATTATAGTTATTTCTTTATGTATTTGTTTATCATTCGTTTGTATTTATTTATTTATTTGTTTGTTTTTCCCTCATATGTTGAATATTTTAGCTGAATTCCTCGCAATATGGTCCATGGATTGTTAAAAAGGCTAGGGTAGGGTGTAACGCTGGCTAGAAAATAATGTTTACTTGCGCATTGATTTGATTCTGCAAATTGCAGATGTGAATAGAATAGTATTTTACACAAAAAGATTACCATTTTAAGGGGATGAGTAAGTACAACACCGTAGAGGTGTATAATATTGGGGTGGTCCAGAGACTGCATTGACGTCACTTCCTGAAGGAAATCGCTCACCAAGTCCACCTGTCCACTCCTCAGGGTTTTCACTGCTACCGGCAACTTAAAAGATGGAAGCAAGACAAATAAAGTACTATTTATTCCTACATTTAAGCTCCTTAAAGTACACAAACAAGTACTGATATTTAGTGTAAAGTACTCACCACTCTTCCAGTCGGTGTGTGCCATTCTGCTTTCCTAACCACTCCGAAGGAACCAGAGCCTAATCTGTCTCCAAAGAGGAGTTCCCTGTCCTGGATCAGACAAGTAAGTGCGCGCACTGGCCCCTGGCCTGAGCCAGCAGCATTAAACTGCTCATTTCCCTCAGGAGCGCGACCATTGGTGGCCTGGCAGAAAACAGACATTAGCTATATCCATGTTTCCCGCGACCTTCACAAGTAGGCAAAGTGAATAAATAAACAGATAGCGTATGTAAAATACTATACCTTCACCATCCAGGACCGTGGTCGCATGTTGGTTTTGTATCGCTTCACAGCTTCCCATAACCGTCGCTGTCCTGTTGCCAAAAAATGTACCATGAAACCACAATAAATGCAAAGCTAAAATAAAACTGAAGTTGTGACAATGTTTTGTGCTCTTTTGTGACACACATCTAAGTAAAATAGCTTCTAAAATGATTTGTCCTAATGGATTTGATTGTTGTCTTTTTATTGGTCGATCTCATGTGAGTGACAGTTTGTCCCGCCCTCGCACCAGTGAACATATCATCAGAATTTTGAAAAGTTGCAATTTATGACAAATCAATTACAATAAACTGTGATATTCCCTAAAAATATAAGAATTTATATGATTTTGATGGTGACTTTAAAAGGACTAGTTATCAGAAACATTACACAGTCTACTTCCACAGAAAAGAAACACAGTTTTTTTATTTAAAGTACAAAACTGAACACAAACCTGGTTTGCTAATGCCAATCTGCTCAAGATCTGCTTCTTTAACATAGCTCAAGTGTTCCATGCGGGTAACGTTGAGTCCATCTCGCATCCGTAGGTAGAATCTCTCCAGCTGCACGTCAGCCAGGAGCTGGTACAGCCACTGAGTATCATGATCCATCATTATTAGATGCTCACGCAGCAACTCTGAGACGGAGCAAACACAGCAATCAGATGAAGAAAAAAAGATAACCTAAGATTGACCTAAAACTGTCATTTTTACTGGTAAGCAGTTTTGTACTAGATTTCTATATGCCTAGAGTACTGTATCTTCATGTCTCTTTGGAATAGACAATACATTGCTGTTCCTTACAAAGGCCTCACTGGGTTGCCATGGATGCCTGTTGGGAATTTGCTGCAAGCCAATCAGCAATCAAATAAACAAGAGAGCAAGAGGTGTGTAGACAAGGTCCTCTAAAAGTGCCTGGTACAACCTCTGACTGTGACACTGACTGAGCATTTTGTAAACATTTTGTCAGGCATACATGGAATAAAGATCATGTTGTAAAAGAAGCATCAACAAAATACCCCAAAATACTCATAATTTGCCCCAAAGTACTTAATTTTCATTTGAAATCTTTTAACTTTGAACGACTAGGTTTTAGGCTATTTATTTATTGATATAATAACTAATATTTTTATTTATATTTCACTAAGCACAGAACCATCAGTAGGTTATTTCATTTTAACATTAATATATATCTGCTATGCTGAATGGTGATATATTATTTCACACATATTTTATTACTGTAAAAGTTATTTGAAACATTTAACTAGACATTTTACTTGGGTTTCATATGCAGTTTATTAATATTGTTGTTGTTTTATTTTTATTGTTGTATGTATGTATGTATGTATGTATGTATGTATGTATTATTATTATTATTATTCATTCATTTTCCTTCGGCTTAGTCCCTTTATTAATCAGGGGTCACCACAGCAGAATGAACCGCCAACTTATCCAGCATATGTTTAACGCAGCGGATGCCCTTCCAGCCACAACCCAGCACTGGGAAATACCCATACACTCCCATTCACACACATACACTACGGACAATTTAACTTATTCAATTCACCTACAACACATGTTTTTGGACTTGTGAGGGAAACCAGAGTACCCAGAGGAAACCCACGCAAACACGATGAGAACATGCAAACTCCACACAAAAATGCCAACTGACCCAGTAGTGATCGTGCTACCCACTGCGCCACCATGATGTCATTATTATTATTATTATGTAAAAAAATTTTGATCCAGACAACAAAATGGATCTTTGTTGAAATAAATAATTCTTTACAATTCATTTTCATTGTTAGTTTCTGTTAACTATTGTAATCAGTAAATGTAAACCAGTGGTCGGGACCCCCTGGGTGAGTGGTGGTCTCCAAAATTAACCCAAGGATAGACTTGTGCTGAAAACATTGTGCCCAGCCGCCTCATTAGGTGAGGTTAAAATTAAATGTAACAAATTAATAAATGACTATGTACATTTAATATATAGCCTATGGTTGTTAGACTGTTGCACTTTTTTATGTTGTCAATATGTTCGTGTTTATATAGGCCTATTGTTGTGAGTGCAACATTTGTATAATTATAACCACCTCAGAGGAATGTGCGGATCACGAGTCATTGGCATTGTTATTTTGGGGGTCGCGGCCTGAAAAGTTTGGGAACCCCTGATGTAAACAGATGGAACCCTTGTATTAAAGTGTGAACCTATTTTTCAGCAATCATGGTTCATATGCCCTCCATGTTGCTGATTGAAATTATTCCCTTTTGAGAAGAGATTTTTTGAAAAGAGAGACCATTTTAGAGATAAAACAGAAAAAATAAATTATTCTTTTTATATTTATACATTAAAATGCAAGCCAATTTAATCAACAATTACAAAAACACTACACACAAAAAGCACACTCCAAAAAATCGAAACTGAAAGAATGAATAATTAAAATAGCATGCATGTTAACAGGCAGAGGAAGCAAAGGAGCTAATAAACCAATCAAACCACTGTTTTTCAGCAGAAGCCAGGACCGAGGAATTTGTATGAGGTTTCAGGTATGTGTGACTAAAGGAGAATGATTAACCCATTCAATACCATTAAACTCATAAAGCAATTATGCAATGAATGATCACTGAATACCTCTGTAAAGTATTACAACTTATTTGTATTGGCAAAGAGAACGGTTTCACACCATATGCATAAGTATGTAAAGCACTGTTCCTGCAGAATTGGACTGAACCTCAAAATAAATAAACGTTTGTTTGTTTTTGTCTGTCAAGCATTTGTCCATGAACCTTCTAGTTCACTCAACATGTGTATAAAGAGACAAGTAGAAACTCTCTGCACTTCTGTGTTTACCAAACCATGACAACATCCAGATCAACTCACAGACACATGACCTTTAGTGAATAATCAGCCACCGTGAAGAAACCGCTCTAGAACTGTGGGAGCTTGTCAGAGCAGGTAATCGGAGAAAAATCAAAATAACATTCCCGACTACACACCCAAAATCCACACCCCAAATGACATGAGAAAAAGTAGACTGTCTGACACTCCAGGGTTTAAATTTAGCCTACAAAATCTCCTAAATCAGATCCTTTCATGGGTGTACGGAGCGTGCAGAAAAAGGGGAGTCTTCAGAATTAAGTCTTCAGTTTCCAACATATTTTTTTTTTGTAATTTAGTTTTTTTTATTTTGAAAGTGAGAATATACAATTTTTTACAATCAGATAGAAACAATACTTTTAACAGATATTACCCCATATATATTCCCCATCCCCCCACCCCATTATACGCACATCAGGAAACACAGAATAACTATAGTTTAGACCAAGCTGTTAGATACTTTACATTAAGTTGACATCCGTAGCATCAGATGAGGGTTAAGTGTCCAAGATTTCTTTGACGTTGCATATATAGATTTTCCATGTCGTAAGAATGTCCACTTTGGCATGGTTGATCTGTGCTGATGACAGTTCCAGATACAGTATTTCCAATAATGAATGTAACCAGTGCTTCAGTTTCCAACATATTCGATAAAGCCTTGGTTGCTTCTGTTCACATTTAATACAGTGTCCTCTGAAACCGGGAGACTGATTTATCTGACAATTCTACAGTATTGTTGTCAGCAAATAATAACATCTTATAAGAAGAAAATAGTGTCTATCTACAAAGGAGTGTACATGCAGTCTGTGCCTTGAAACAACTGACAGCTTCTGTTTGTTTGTCATGTTTTGTCAAAAGGCGTGACTCTAATCCTTTACATACTGTATAATTAAGTATAGAAATATGTCAAACATATGCAGCTGACCTGTGACCCACAAAGTTCATCGTATTTTAATATGTGGGTCATTACTCTGCAGCACTAATTATTATATCACGGTGATCTGAGAGAGTTGTTGTACTTTTTAAAATTGCCTGACTTCTTTGTTTTGTCATACAGTAAGTGTAATGTCAAGAAATAAAGAAAATGCTTGCACTGAATCTGGAAGCATCCACAGATACTCTAAGTAGGGGCGAAATCAAAAGTTACAGCCTTACTAAAAACGAAATATAGGAACTGTATTCTTGACAAAAAAAAATTTAAATGATAGTTCACCAATAAATAAAAACTCTGTCATCATTTACTCACACTTCACTTGCTCCAAACCTGTTTGAGTTTCTTTCTTTTGTTGGACACAAAGGAAGATATTCTGAAGAATGTTGAAAAGCAGCAGCCATTGACTTCTAGTACTTTTTTCCAACACTATGAATGTCGACGGCTTCTTTCCCCTACAACATTCTTTAGAATATCTAGTTGTCACACTTCAAGTAAGATGGTTCATAGGTTTACTACCACCCGAGTGTGAGAAAATGGTGAGGAATTGTTCGTTTTTGAGGTGACCTATCCTTTTGATGCAGCTTTTTCGAAGTAAACGCAGGACAACATACCTATAAACAATAATGTTGGTTTCACCTTGTGTTATAAATCAACAGTGACAGGAGATAAGAACGACCTGTGTGCCCAGGTGAGCTTTTAAAACGTAACACCGAAGCGGAAATGACGATTTAAAAAATAATAATTGGCAAATCTTTAGTTTTGACAAACAACTACTTAGACTCTCGAACACTTTTTAAATGTAAGTCAAAACATAATTCTGCAGCACAATTATTTGCAGTAAACAAAAATATACTTACAAAGAAATCGCTTTTGTACGCAGTCGAAACTTTCTTCACTCCAGGTATAAGAGGTCCATTATCAGTCGTTCATTGTCGGTACATTTCGCGCAAATTCTCACTAATCCGCAGTTATAGATTATAGTCGGTTTAATGAATCTGACCACCATTAATTTGTAGGTTATAAGAGTGTTTTTAAAACAATGACAGGTGTTATTTAGACTGCGGTTGACGTCTGTCTGTGACTTGAGTGCTCTCGCTCTTCGCTCCGCCTCCTCTCTCGTCCTCCGCCCTTTACACCAAAACTTCCCCATTTACAATAACATGCTGGATTGATGCTTCTGTTACAACATATTTATGATGACTAATGGTGTTGTTTGTCTCCACAAATTAGATAGATTTGTAGATTTTTATGTTAATTTTCTTCCCTCCGCATTTTTTATCAGCTTGATGACAAAAAAGTTACAAACAGGCTACTAAAATGTCTTTAAACAAAGCATCATTATTATTATTATTATTATTATTATTATTATTATTATTATTATTATTTTGTATTTTCACAAATGTGAAACAGGTTTACTGTAGGCTATAGGTTATTTTCATTTGCAATTTGCCCAACACAGCATATTGCTTTGGTTATATTGTCAACATCAAGGTTTTCTAAATAATTATCTTTGTAAAAAGAGATACAACATTTTAAATCTGTTGTTTATGATTATATTGTGACAACAAGAAAAGAAATAATCCAAAGCAAGCATCCTTTAAGCTTTACAGGAAATATTGTCTAATTTTCTTGTCATACATCTTAAAGAAATGTTGTAATAAAGGATGTCAACAATTAACTAAATGAAAATAATGGGTGTACAAGGAAGCTTACAATTAGTACACCCATTATGAAGAAACTCTCATAAAGTCCTTCATCGTTACAGGCACTGGAAACAGACCTTTTTCCCCCTGAGTGGCCCTTTCGGTTATGTTTCTCTGATCCGGTCTTTCCGGTTTTACTGGAAGTCTATGGACTTTCATCTTGTCACAAAGCGACACACACGCATGTATGCAAATGTGCATGCGACATCATGTTTAAGATTACCCTTAGTCAACCTATTCAAATCACTCTTTAGGGTAAAAAAGATTTTTATGAACAGCTTGCCTACTGTTTTTGTACCATATTTACCACAAATCGTATTAAAGTAGGCCTACCATGGTATAGACATCCTAAAATTAGCAAACAATTGTTTTAGGCTATTCATGTTTATTTATTGTTCTGCTTTTTTTGCGACGTGTGTTTGAATGTGAGTGTGTCCATATGATCCTCTGTAATGTATAAAACATTAATTACCTTTTAAGGGTGGACAGATAAAAAGTGAAGAAACTTATCAAAATATAATCTGGACGACACAGTGGCTAAGTGGTTAACATAGTTGCCTCACAGCAAGAAGGTCACTGGTTCAAGTCTTGGATGTTTGTGTGGGTTTCTTCTGGGTTTTCTGGTTTCCCTCACAGTCCAAAGACATGCTATATAGGTGAAATGTATAAAGTAATTGGCCATTGCATGTTAAAAGAGCATCCGCTGTGTAAAACAATTGCCAGAGTTATTGGCGGTTCATTCTGTTGTGGCCACCCCTGGTAAAGCAGGAAATAAACTAAAGGAAAAGTAAGTTAAACATAATCTGAGGCAGTGGCAATATCTCTCTGTGTGCATTAAAAAACCTCACTGAAAAAAGTCAACTTATTTTAACAACATGGAAATCAAACTACTGCTACATGAGAATATATTAAGCACAGTATTTGCGATCAATGCCATCAACCAGAGTTTGTTAGTGAAACAAACTGAAATTATCATATAAAATAACAGATAAAACATACATAATAATAATCTTTGACAGCTACGGAAATCCCAGAATGGCTGTAAATATTTTTTGTCAACTGCTTGCTGCAATTGTAAGGTAATTTATGTAAATTATTGATGTAAATGTATGTAATTATATAAATTATGTAAAGCAGACTAGAGCAATTTTCGAAGTTCCTTCCTTCGCATCATATTGTGACTCAGGCCTAGAAATATTCAGCCTGTAGCAGTGCAGTTAGCCTACGTCAGGCCTGAAACATGATAATTGACATCCTAGAAGAAGATCACAAACAAAATTAATGAGCACAGGAAATACAGTTCTGATGAAGGAAAAAAGCTATAGATTCCCTTCTAAAACAAATATGTAATGTAAGTAATTATGCTACTTCTGTTATGTAAGTAATAGTTTTAATGGTTAGAATTGATTTTAATAGAAACTGGTAATTTGCTTTCAACTGTTGCCATGTTAAAACTAAATAAAAAATCCAGGGGAATGTGTCTTAAACTAGGAAACATTAGGAAACACTAAAATTTGAAAACTTGAACTTAAAGGTCATGCAATGGTGAACCATTAGAACTTCTCTTTCTTTTTCTTTTTTCCCCACATCATAACATAAATAGAAGATGTTTGATTCAGAAAATTTTAATTATTCATATTTATTAGTAAATACATTCTTGTTTTGACTGAGTTAGCACTTTAATTTTTGAGGCTCTGCGTTTTAAATATATTTCTAAAGGACAATTTATACACTTTTTTTAACATAATGGATACTTCAAACATTTATCACATTTAGTTAGGTGCATCAACCTAAAATATTAAAAATATATATTTTGGTAATCATGGTATGGTTATCATTTTCATTCAAAACATATTTAGCAAAAAATTTGGGACATTATTAACATGAATTACTTAAAAAATATTACTCTAGTATGCTGCATGGATGTTTGAGTTTAGTTTATTTATTTATTTTAATTGACTGTAGTAACAAACATACAAAATTCAAAAAAGACTGTGACAGTAACAATGATAATAACTTAACAGATCAAGTTAAATATTATTATAAACACATAAAACAGTAAAAAAAAGGGGGAAAATTTAAATAAACATACACAACACAAATACAGTAAGAGGAGAGAAGGACTTATGTGTTCGTGATATTTCCAAAAGAATTATCATAATAATCCAAGTATCTATCACTTTTCTTGTTTTTAACCAATCTAAGAGATTTAATAAATACATCAATTTCAATGAAATGTGTGAAAAAGAATTGGAGAATTTGCTGCGAAATAGAGAATGTTTGTTTGTGAATAAAATATTTCCCATACAAAATAAAGTTAATAGTTCTCTGGTAAATCGGTTTTACATTTATAGTAACAAATAATATTTTGTTAAAAGGGGCTGGAAGAAGCAATGTAATTGGGTATATGCACAAAGACTTTTAATTTCAGTCAGCCAGCCCCAGGGCTTCCGATTAATTGTCATCCCATACAAAATCGCCATGTTTAGGATCTGATTTCTGTAAAAAACAGTGATCCTCACTGCCTGGCTGGGATACGATGTAAAGTGGGTATCAGACCAAACAAGAAGCACTGCATTAAAATGACATGAATTTGAAGAACATTACAACATTGATGCTGTAAAAGGAACCTTATGAAATTGAAAATAGTCAATAAAGCTTTCACCTGAAGTTCATCATTGGCTGAAAAACACTAGCTGTGCATATAGCTCATTACCTATATGAAGAAAAAAGCTTTTTGTGTTTTCACACTGAAAGAATATGTGAATCACAGTTTCATCTTCAGTTTTACTAAATGAACTAAATCAACCTCCATATTCTTCGCCAAAGTACTATTCACTGGATATAATTTATAAAGAATTTTAAAATGAACCTCTTTTTGTTTTATTGGGAATGCATTACTTATGAGGTAATAACCAGACTTTTTTCCAGTCTATTAATTTGATGAAAATTTGCTGTTGTATTTGATGCCATACCATCTGGCGTTAATAGATTCTTTCAAGGCATTCCCTATCCTTCTGTCTCCTTTAGACCCTTATACTACAATAGGAAAATGTTGTTTCTCGCCAACTTCTTCAAACAAACCAATACGCTCTTTATTTCTCAATGGAATTGAATCAGTTCCAAATGTTGGAACTGATGGAACTTTTTGTACATGATATCCTTTGGAAAGGCAGCACAGTGGCACAGTGGGTAGCACATTCGCCTCACAGCAAGAACCTCGGGTCAGTTGGAACCTCAGGTCAGTTGGCATTTCTCTGTGGAGTTTGCATGTTCTGTGTTGGCGTGGGTTTTCTCCGGGTGCTCCGGTTTCCCCTACAGTCCAAAAACATGTACTATAGGTGAATTGGGTAAGCTAAATTGTCAGTAGTGTTTGTGTGTGAATAAGTGTGTATGGGTATTTCCCAGTGATTGGTTGCAGCTAGAAAGGCATCTGCTGCGTAAAACATATGCTGGATAAGTTGGCAGTGAATTCTGCTGTGGCGACCCCATTTTAATAAAGGGACTTAGCAGAAAAGAAAATGAGTGAATGAAAGAATTGTTTGGAAAAAAATATGGCTTATGCCAAATAGCTTCTTAATTACAAATAAAAAAAAGTTTCATTTAGAATTATTCATCGTATCCAGTGAAAGCTCTCTTAGTAAGATATAAAAAAGATATTGTTACTAATTGTTCCCAGAGTCCCTAGTTCACTTATTTTGGCAATGCAGTTATTCTAATTTGCTTTGGAAATATTTTTCCCTTTTTAAAATTGAGAATGTTGATACAGGTGGCGTGGTGGCGCTGTGGGTAGAGCTGTCACCTCACAGCAAGAAGGTTGCCGGTTCGAGCCTCGGCTGGGTCAGTTGCCATGTGTGGAGTTTGCATGTTTTCCCTGTGTTCGCATGGGTTTCCTCCGGGTGCTCCGGTTTCCCTCACAGTCCAAAGACATACGCTATAGGGGAATTGAGTAAGCTAAATTGTCCATAGTGTATATGTGTGAATGAGAGTGTGTGGGTGTTTCCCAGTGATGGGTTGCAACTGGAAGGGCATCCGCTGCATAAAACATATTAATCAGAAAAAGAATGAGAAAAAGCTTTACTGCCATGTATGTTTACACACACGAGGAATTTGTTTTCGTGACAGAGCTTTTACAGTGCAACAGAATTACAGAGACAGGACAAATAACAGATAATAAATATATTTTAAATTATATATATTTTACATTTAATAAAATATGCTGGATAAGTCGGCATTTCTTTCATTCATTTCTTTTCAGCTTAGTCCCTTTATTAATCCGGGGTCGCCACAGCGGAATGAATGGCCAACGTATCCAGCACATGTTTTACGCAGCGGATGCCCTTCCAGCTGCAACCCATCTCTGGGAAACATCCATACACACTCATTCACACTCATACACTACGGACAATTTAGCTTACTAAATTCACCTGTACTGGACTGTGGGGGAAACCGGAGCACCCGGAGGAAACCCACGCAAACGCATGGAGAACATGCAAACTCCACACAGAAACGCCAACTGACCCAGCCGAGGCTCGAACCAGCGACCTTATTGCTGTACATAAATTTTCATTTACAAACCAAAAAACTTTTTTATAGTTTGCTTAGTGAAAAGCAGTATTACTTTGAAACTATTTCTAACTCTTTTACAAAAAAGGCTTTAAAAACACCTGAAATTTGTAAATTATATAATCGTTTTCTTTACTGTGTGATGTATATACCTCTTCTGTTTGATTTACATTTTTTGTTTTTTTCTTTTTTCAAAATGTTTTTTTTTTTCGCTTTCTTTATAATGTACTGTGATTGTATTTTCTCACTTTTTGCATAATAAAAAAAACACACTGTAAAACCCACAAAGTTAAGTTAACTCAAACCATTTGAGGAAACCGATTGCACCAAACCATTTAGGTTCAAAAACTAATCCTATTGAGTACTGTGAACTTAATCCATTTGAGTAAACGAAGCAATTTGAGCACAGTAGAACCCAATAAATGAAGAAAACTCAAACCAACTGAGTACTGTAAAGCCCAATAAGTGAAGGCAACTCAAACCGTTTGAGAAAACCGATTGCTACAAATCAATGGAGTAAAAAAAAACTAATCTGTTTTTTTACTAGTACTGTGAACTTACTCCAATTATGTTGAAGTAATGAGGTATTTAATTAACTCATTACCTTCAACACTGAGTTCAAAACTCTTTTCAAATGAGTAGAATTAGCTTTCAGTAAATTTTGAGTTAACTACACTCATTTCATTTGATAAAGTTGAATGTTGGGTTTTACAGTGCAATAAAAAAATTCCCTTAGGAACATTATACTTTTAATTTTGGAAAATTTGGCGAATAAATTTAATATTACTTTTCTTTTTAAAATAAACTAATTACATTTAAGTTCTGAGTTTAGTTTTAATGTTTTATTTTGGCAGTATCTATAACGCCATTACATGAGGCTAGTGATGTCATCAGCTGCGCGCAGGGCTGCTGTTTATGTTTCGTGCAAAGATCGCGACTGTATTCATTGATTGAGGTGGAGATCCTCGTACTGCAAAATTCGGTTTATTTGCCCAAAAATCGTGAAAATTAAAGGCAAAGCTGCTGCGTGTGTTTTATTCATACTGGTGTAAAATTGCACATAAAAGGTGAGTGGAATATATGGGTATTGCTTAAGAGGCTCCCTGTAGCTGTTAGCTAGTAAGCTAATTAGCGAATTTGCACATGCCATAGCGCGACAAATACCAACACTTTCTTATCTTATAACGTCAATGTAGTCATCGGAAAACACGGTAAACGAGTGCTAGTCTTTATTTAAGAAATGGCTACTGAAATACTTTGATTGGGCATGCTAGATATGAAGCTAAACGAGACATGTTATCCGTTCATTTCGGCGTTTGCAGTGTTTTATTATTGCACATGAATATATTTGTACATTCAACAAATCAAATTTATTTTATTCATAGTAACAGTTAAATTATTTTGAGAATGCATGTTGTCTTTTAAGTTTAATACTCGGTTTTGTGTAAATAGTGATGTTTATTTAGAGGTAATGCTTTTGAGTTAAGAGTGAACGTTACAGTATACTATTGGTTTATAGATAATATCAAAGTAGATATATACCAGAATTCATATGTAACATACTTCATTTCCCAGTCATTGTACAATACTGTAAAAGTTTGAACAGTGACATTTGTAATACTTTTGAACATGGGTCTCAAACTCAATTCCTGGAGGGCCACAGCTCTGCACATTTTGCTCTAACTGTAATCAAACACACCTGATCCAAATAATCAAGGTGTTCAAGACTGCTAGAGACTATTAAGCAGGTGGGATTTGGAGGCAGTTGGAGCTAAAATCTGCAGAGCTGTAGCCCTCCAGGAATTAAGTTTGAGACCACTGCTTTTGAAAGTCTCTTGTAACTAGCAAAGCTGCATTTATTTGATTACAAATTACAGTAAAAACTACAATATAGAAAATAATTGTTATAATTAGAAGTGATCACGTTTCTATTTTAAATATTTACAAATTTAATACACTTTTATTTAAGGAAAAAGTTCAGAAGAAACGAAAAAAAAACGAAATTAAACATGAAAGCTCAGACAAGTGGGATAATGGAGTCTGCTGCTTCAGAAGCATTAATAAACAAATTAATATCAAAGAAAAATAGCATGTCGATAATATGGGAATATTTTGGTTCCGAAGTCACAGACACCGAACAAAAACAGGTCGTTTTTAAGAACAGTCACAGTATTGTTGCCATGGCTTACAGATTATTGAGCTGACGCTTGACTACAATATTAAATCGGAAATCTAATCTCTATCACAATATCTGTCAAAAAAATCGCAATTAGATATTTTCCCCAAATTGCACAACCCTAGAGGTAATGCTTTTGAGTAAAGACTGAACAAGAACATTGCAATATACGTTACTATTTGTTTATAGATAATGTCAAAGTAGATATATGCCAGTAGATATATGCCAGAATTCATGTGCATTATGTGCATCATACACATTGAGGTAAAGCTGGGTTTATATTCACACATTCTGACTTACTCCTTTGCTAATTCAAAATAGGGAAATCATATTAGCAGTTTGCCACTATCAAAGTACAACACTGTGTACAGTCAGCTAAAAGTGCTAATGATGTTTTGAAGTCATACTGGCATGCGATTTTACACCAAAAATTCAATATAAATATAGGGACCGTGTCACAAGATGTCACTGAACGAATGTGCAAATATTAAACCAACTTTACCTCAGTATCATACATGACAGTGTAAGAGTTTGAACAGTTTAAAATTGTTAATGCTTTTGAAAGTCTCTTGTGACCAGCAAAGCTGCATTTATTTCATGTAAAACTATGCCAAAAATTGTGACAAATATTAATGTAGTTAAAAGCTTGTGTTTTCTAGTGAAAGGGTTTTCTACTTTAAATATTTTAAAAAGTAATTTAAGTTTTTAGAGAAAAGTTGAATTTTTAGTATCCATTACTCCAGTTAATTGTTGTTTTTCTGATTAAAGTTTATGTAGAATATTTTTTTAGGATTTATAGATGAATTGGAAGTTTGTAATATAGCTGAGTATTGTAATTTAAATTTATTGCAATATAATATCAATTTCTTCACTGTTTTGTGTTAGGGTTGTCGCAATACCATTACGATACTATATCAGCTGAAGTATCGTGATACCAAGTATTATTGCGATACTGTAATTCATAAATCTATGAAATAAAGAAAATTGTCAGAAATACTATATTTTATGTTATAATAGGCATACTTGAATTGAATTCATATTATTGAAAATTATTGAAAAAAGTATTTGCACATCACTTCACCAAAAGTGCATTAGTTCTTTTTGTTTATTTTGTAAATAACAGACCAAAAAAAAATACATTAAAATTCTGTGTTTCAATGTTTGTTTCAATGTTTCCTGTTTTTCATCTATTGTTTGTTTTTTTGTCCTATCAAGTAAGAATCCACAGTAATTTAAAATTTCACTCAGTGTGTCGTTCTTTTACATAGATTGTTGCGGTTGTTGTAGCTACTAAATCATATTGACAGGAACAGAAATTAACCAATTTAGATGTGCGTTCGAACTGAAGCATTAGAAATAGCCAATAGGCTGCTATAAAAGCGTGAATTCTACAGTTTTGAAACCTTAAAGGGCTCCACAGATTATTCAAGCAAAATGGTCTATTTTTCACAAACGTGTGATCATTTTAGTGACTTTTCCACTTGCAACATTATCTATTGTAGATAGACCGTTAATGGCGATACTACCGTTTACAAACTTTGTAAACTTTGCAACCCTATTTTGTGTGTTTAAAAGTAACAGAACATTAACAGTTAACTTTTGTAACACTTTTATAAGTGACAAATAGCTAAGTTTGCATAATATAGCTTTACACATCTGCATATGCAAATGATCATCACAAAAGCAACCAGAACACTAAATACACTCAAATCTACGCTTTTGTTCTTGCAGGCGTCGAGCTGGCGCAGGTAGCGGGTGTCCAGTGGACGATGAGAGACAGCGGTGGCAGCCTGTCCCAGAACCGATGGCAGGGTGAGCTCTCCTTGACTGTGAGCCAGGAGGCCAGCAGTGTCGCGGGCATGGGAGGAGGCCTAATGGACCCAAACTCCCCTCCCAATGCCACCAGCCCCATTCACCTCAAACTCGGCCACACAGAGCGAGTCTGGAGTGGAGACTACATCGAACCAGTGGAGCTCGATGAAGAAGCTGGGTTTGATGAGAATGAAGATGATATAGAGGAAGATGAGGAGGAGGATGAAGAAGAGCGAGATGAAGAAGACATCGATTCTGAATGTGCTCCATGGGAGGAGAAGGATGATTTGGAAGACTGGCAGATGCCGTTTGAGTCCCAACCGCATGTTATGCTGGCTAATACTTATCAGCAACAGGTGACTTTGACTGAAGGAGAGGCCAAATCACAAGCCAGAGACTTTCCTGAGAATCTTTTCCAGATGCGGCTTCATGGTCTCCGGCAGCAGAGGCTGAAGCGATGGCGAAGGCTGCGGTCCAGTGCAAGGTTACGCAATCGGCTTGTGCAGAACTGGAAAACCTGGAGACAGAGAGCGCAGTGGGTCGGCACTTTGGGCTATCGGCGAGCGAGGAGGTGGCGCCAGTATAGCCTTTATGCCAGCAAGAGACGAGAGAAAGGATGTGGCGACAAAGGATCATCGCTAAGAGGTTTGGTGACGACGAGTGGAAGAGAAACAGGTGAGTTTTTTTTTTTTTTTTTTTTTACCCTCGTTGTTTAGAGCAGGGGTTCCCAAACTTCTCAGCCCTCGACCCCCATAATAACGATTCCAGTGACTCGCGACTCCCACTATCCTCTTAGGTGGTTATAAACATGCAAACATTCCACACAACAGTGCACACACTCCAGTAGGAACTATATCAACATTGACAATACAAAAAAGTGCAACAGTCTGACAACCACATAAATTTAAGTCATTATTCATTTGTTTAATTTAATATTAACTGGCTTTTTATTTGTACGTTGTTTTTTATGTAACTATTAAATAATATTTTTATCTTCTGCAGGTTATAGATAAAATATGGTAACTAGTTGTAATAGTTTAATAACATGCGTAAGATTTTTGGGAATCACCATGCGGCCCCCCAACACTGGTTTAGAGCAGGGGTTTTCTGAAAAGATTAGAGAAAAACACTGATGTAGACATTTTTAAAAATTATAAAATTAAAACTAGATCTATAAGAAATAAATCTACTTTTAAAATAATTTGATTGACAAAAACATGAGTATAAATATTATTTTGATTTAAGGATCAAATACAAAAAAGGTGTTTTCAAGCCTCAAACAATAAAAGAGAAGAAGAAAATGTTCTGTTTAATTGTATTTTTCTAAATAAAAATGAATGGCTATCATACTTTTTAAATATAATTTACAGCATAACAATAGTTTAAATACAAAATAGTCTTGTCATGCATGTTTAGAACAAGAATTATTTAGTGACATATGAAAAAGGATCACTGTGCAGCCCCAAAATACAGAATTATTGTCATTTTACATATTTATACTGTTTTAAAAAACTAGGTTATCTCCATCTGTAACAAAATGCTTTTAATTGAAAGTCTAATAAAAATAGTTTGAACACTTGCAGTATTTCATATATTTAAGTAGACACTTGCTCTTAATAGGTTTCTATTTACATAAAATCATTTTTAAAACTTATATTGGTACACTAAAACCAGATCTATTACCTTAATATATCAAAGGCAGTTAATAAAAATCATAATAATATAACAGTACAGTTCTATAGTGAGTATAAAATAATAATAATACATGATAGAAGCTCAATTTTTTTAGAAAACGTTTCATAATATCAGATTTTAATTTTGGATAAATTCAGCCTATACATAACCACATGAGGTTGCCTTTAAAAATTTAGGACGAATGGCCCTTAGCATAAGAATAATTATATGTGGCTCTATCTAAAAGATTGAAAACCTCTGATTTATGTGATTAAATTATAATCAAAGCTGCATTATATTATGTTGATTCTCTCCACAGAAAATCAGTTTTCTGCTTACAATGGTTATGGGGATTCTCAGTCAGTTTCATCGTTGAGTGGAGTTCGAGAATATCTTTCAATGCCCATGAAGCCCACCATTCAGAGGATTGAGATGACCCTAACAGAAGAGCACAAGGCTTATGTCCACGGTACAAATTCTGCTTTGGTATAGAATTGCATTGTGAAGTGTGTCCAGTCATAATAGATATAATAATGATAATAAAATAGTTCTTCACATTAAATTTGCAGTCAAAGCGGCGACAGTGAGTTTTTTGACAGAAACTGGCATTTAGTTTATTTAGTTTCTGAATATTGTTGTCTGCCTGTTTAAATAGTGGATGAATTTAATATTTCATGCATTTATTTATTTCCCAGGTCTTATTGAAGATGACCTTAGAAAGTATGGAAGTCTGATTCCTGTACATGCAGATGATATCGCTGAGCAGCTGCAAAGCATCTTCAATGAGGATTTCTCTCAAATACACAGGTCTGCACACATGCATAATCTCAAACATAATGAAAAAATGTACAAACGCATGCACATCAGCAAAAAGTGCTAAATATATATTCAAAAGGCAGCACCAAAGCTCCAAATATGGCAATTCATTAAATTAAAAAGGTTGACACAAAGCGTGTAACGTTTCGAGCACACTGCTCTTCATCAGACAGTATTCATCACAATAAGTTGCTTCTTTTTGTACACTTCGGGATCACATGATCTCCCATATTATCTCACAAATAGAAAGATTGAAAGAAGATATCATTTAAAGTTGTATAATTTATAAATGTGTATTTTATACGCTTTGTGTCAACCTTTTTAGTTTAATGAATTGCCATTTTTGGAGCTTTGGTGTTGCCTTTTGAATAGATGTTTTACAATCTCAAATATAACCTTGTCAGTCTTTATGTTTACTAAATACCACATACATCCTTACAAGAAGAGCTCAAATGTCTTGTTTCTCTTATCATGTGCCCACAGGAAAATGGCTGTGCAGCATTTAATTCAGTCATACCAGAGGTCATCAGGGACTGCCATGGTGAAAGGATTTCGGGTGAATTACAAGCGTCACGTTCTCACAATGGATGACCTTAGCACCCTCTATGGACAGAACTGGCTCAATGACCAGGTCTATTTGAGTTTTGCTTGAGCACTTGGCCATTATTTAGTTTTCTTCTGTTTTTCTCATTCCTGCTTATTGTTCTTTCGTCTGATCTGTGAAGGTCATGAACATGTATGGAGACCTTGTGATGGATTCAGTGCCTGAAAAGGTTGGAAATGTTGTTTTTTCCTTGTTCAACCTTTGTAATTGCCTGATTCTGACATTCAAGCATATGTATTCATATAAATACATCCATTCCTGTTGAATAATCAAAACGTATAATAAAGTGGCCATTAAGCATTAGCACAAACCCATAAAGGAGCCAATGGCCATCAGTAATAATCTGTGTGTAATCTACTAACAACACAGGCACAAAATGGGTTAAAGCTTTAGTTCACCCAAAAAATTTAAATGTTTAACCTCCTAAAGTCTGCGTACCCGGTACTGCATCCTTGATGTAATTTACTTCCGCATTCTTTCGATTTTAAAGGTCCGTATTGGCCCAATACCCCATAAGTGGATCCGTTTTTCTCATTAGTAGAAATAGAATAACTTTTTCATAGATTATGATAGACATTTTTCTTTTTTCATATGATTACTGACATGTGCAGGAACCAACAAAATTATTTACAGCAACCTAGACCACACAGAACCTAAAAGGTACACTTTCAAATTGGAGTTTGCAAAAAAAAGCACCTCTATTTTTGAGGGGTTTATTGTAACACAGACTACATATACAATTATTTTAATCACTTTCCACAGTGTTTTTTTTTTGGGGAGGCTTTTCTTCAAAATGATACCAAACTTTTGCATTTACACTTCTGCATGTTGATTAGAGAATGCTTTTGAATTTGAGTAGGCAAAATCCAGGTGGAAAGTCCAAAATAGCACTTGACATTAAGAGGTAAATTAATTACTCACCTTTATGATGTTCCAATCCCCTGAGACACTTGTTAATCACAAATTAAGATGTTTTAGATGAAATTCGAGAGCTCTCTCATCCTCTGTAGACAGCAATAGTCCGGAGACGTTCAAAGTCCAGAAAATGAATCAAACATTGTCAAAACACCCTGTGACTTCAGTGTTTCGATTGTAATTAAAGTTCCAAGAACACGTTTGCTTGCCAGAAAACATCTTAATTCATCAATGTCTTCCAGAACAGGGTGCATGTTTACTACGGGCAGTACAACGCTTTGGTTGATGCACTGCTGACTGTAAGGCTGCATTTACACTGCAGATCTTGATGGTCAATTCCGATTTTGTGACTGTATCTGATTTTTTTGTTGACTTGCTTACATTATCTTTTAAAAGTGACTTGTATCCAATTGTCTGCATTTACAAAGCAAATGGCAAAGGTGCAATGACCAGGAAAAAAAGAGCAGGCCATTTGGCCATCCTCTTTTAATCTAGGCATTTTTAAACCAGTAGGCATCTTAATGTCATGTCCATGGCGTGGTTTATGCACCTGACCTATGTTACAGTTTTATATTAGTTTATATCGGTTACCTTTCTCTCGCAGACTTGACATCATTCGCTATGTTTTTTAATGGTGTGCGACTCGCATTGGCAGGTAAAAAAAATCTGATCTACCTGCTTACACTGCAGACACAAATTTCCACATATAAACAAGGCCTGCTTACACGTACATTGGCCATATCAGATCTGTGCCACATGGGAGAGAAAAAAATTGAGTCACTTGAACCATGCAGTGTAAATGCAGACTAATACCAATATTCCCCATAGTAAACGTGCACCCTGACAACTTGATGTGGGGAGAAGAGTTTTTACAGTTGAACAAAAACATTCTTGGAGCTTTGTATGATTAAAATTGGAGCACATAAATCACATGGAATGTTTCCATAATGTTTTTGGTTCATTTTCTAGACTTGTCTCAGACCGTTATGAAGGATCAGAGCGATGTACCTATGAATGTGTCAGGGAATTTAAATGACAATGAGTAAGAATTAATGAAAGAATCTTCATTTTTGCCTGAACTAATTGATTAAAACCTCTATATATGACCATTGCAAATACATTTAAACACTCTCCTTCTATAAATTTAGCATCAAATACATTTGTAAGTGCTGGCCACAGAAATTACTGTCCATACCTTTTCATTGCTAGTGTTTCACTTTAAGTCTTTACAGTAGTTCTTTTTAATGCAAAAAAAGTTTGCTCTGACATAGGCTGTTAGCAGATCTGGCCCTTTATGTTTAAGGGTGATGAATCAGTTTTATGATTCTATATTATGTTATAGATTGATTTATCTAGTTATGTTTCTTTTGTTTTAGGTGCACTTCTTTAACAGTTTCTTTTATGACAAGTTGAGGACCAAAGGTTATGATGGAGTGAAACGGTGGACAAAGAATGTAAGAAAAGTCTTAAAAACCCTCTTTTTATTCAGTGAGTTCATAAATTTATGATAATAGCTTATTATGAGTTGGATTATGACATAACATAATCATGTACTATCTAATAATAATTTAGTATGGGTTCATTCCTTATGGCTAATCCTTATACCAAACAGCAGCTTCATATATAGATTTTTACTAGTTCAAATATGTTTCAGGTGGACATCTTCCAGAAGGATCTGTTGCTGATTCCCATTCATCTAGAAGTGCACTGGTCTCTGGTCTCGGTTGATATTAAACGGCGCTCCATCACATACTTTGATTCACAGCGGACGCTTAATCGCCGATGCCCCAAGGTACAAGTCGAGAAAAAAATATAGTATTTTGTACTAAATTACAAGCAAAAACTTCTAGCTATGATATTTCTTTGAATTTGTGCATGTTGCCTAAAATAATAAAGTGTTTAACTAACTGAATGACCTTTTTTTTAATCTCCACAGCATATTTTTAAGTACTTGCAGGCAGAAGCAATGATAAAAGAGAAGAGAGACTTTCTCACAGGGTGGAAGGGCTTTTTTAAAATGGTTAGTCCTGGTATTACAGAGACCACAAACAGCTACTCGTGTTGCCTAAATGTTATTTTCTAATGCTGTTTTTTAAGTGGTATACAAATGTTTGGATGAAAGTTAACAGAGTCTCTCTCTTTTTATGTTACAGAATGTTGGCAGACAGAATAATGACAGTGATTGTGGTGCATTTGTCCTGCAGGTTTGTAAACACACCAGCTTCATTTATGAAGCTGTCTGAGGTTTTACGAGTGGCTCATGTGATTCAGATTGACTGACACAGTAACTGTACATTTATTTATATTTTATATAGTAAAATCCATTAGGATATATTGGTTTGTGTTTAAAATCCTGCAATCTGTATTTCACAGAGCAATAAAATGCATTAGTGCACAAGTGTTTTAGCAGTGCCAGTTGCAAAAGTTAAATTCAAAATTGACTTTTTATGAAAAGAGTCTGAACTATTTTTGAAGCAAAAAAGTATACGAAAATTAGACCGACTGTAATTAAAGGGTTAGTTCACCCAGAAATTAAAATTGTCTATAAGTACTCATCCTCATGTTGTTCTGATTTTCTGAGACCTTTGTTCATCTTCAGAACACAAATTGAGATATTTTAGGGAAAAATCAAAGAGCTCCCTTATCCATAGAGAGAAATGGTGCTGACTTCTTTAAAGTTCAGACTAATACAAAGAAAATCCTCAAAACAGACCATATACCTTCAATGGTTCAATTAGAACATTACCAAGCTACAAGAATACTTTTTTTGTGCTCATAAAACAAAAATAATGACTTTATCCCACAGTTTTAACCCAAAAATGACGAGTCAGTCAGATGAGAAAGAGCTGGAGTCAGAGATTCAAATAAATAAAGTTTACTTAAGATAGTTTGCAGAAGCCAGCTTCAACACTCTTGTAGAGTTTGTAGGTCATTCTGCTTACAATCTCAAAACAACAATTAAGCTCTCACACAACTGCGTCATACATGTAGTTGTTTTAACCTGATTGGTTAAAAATACAGGTAGACTTAGAAAAATTATTTGTATATGTGCGTACAGTTCTGAATAATATCTCAATATAAATAAAAACTTAAATAAAAATTGTCATTTAAAAAAACCAGTTTTGGCATGTGTTTGGTATTTTTCCAAGTCTTGACCATTGCTGTCTATGGAGAATGAGGGAGCAATTAGAATTCACCTAAAACATCTTCATTTGGGTTCTGAAGATGAAGAAAGGTCTCTGGGGTTTGGACTGACATGAGGATGAGTAATTATTGATAAAAGTTACATTTTTGAGTGAACTAACCCTTTAAAGCACAGGCATCAAACTCAGTTTCTGGAGGGCCGCAGCTCTGCATAGTTTAGTTCCAACCCCAATTAAACACACCTGATCAAAATAATGGAGTGCTTCAGGCTTTTTTGAAACTAACAGGTAAGTGTGTTGGAGCAGGGCTGGAACATAACTGTGCAGAGCTGTGGCCCTCCAGAAACTGAGTTTGGCACCCCTGCTTTAAAGTCTTTGAAGAAAAGAACTACAGTGTTGTTTGAGACACCTTTCTTTCAGTTCTACATTGAAGATTCACCTTCTCTTTTTCTCTTTATTTTCTCCACCTTCTTTTTAGTATTGCAAGTGTCTTGCATTAGGCCAGCCCTTCAGCTTCAGTCAACAGGACATGCCCAAGCTGAGGAGAATGATGTACAAAGAACTGTGTCATTGCAAACTCTCACTGTGATATTCGTGTCAAGACTGCACAGCCAGTGAGGGGAAAAAAGATATATTTGTCCAAAAAGCCTGAGAGACTCCACACTGAGGATATTTCATCCTCAAGTCACTTGTATTTTTGTTTTGTATAACTTTTCTGTTTGGTTTCGTATTGGAGTCCAACGCCTTGACTGAGACACCGGAGGTAATTAACAGTTGACTGCCAGGCAGGCCCTTGTGTGTTACTGCCTAAGTCAAATATTCTGTGTTGGGTTTCATTTTTTGTTCTGCGCATAAAGTTGTTGCAAATCTCCTAATCAGAAATGTCGGCATGAGAGTAACTGTGCTATAATGCAAGTAACAAATCATGTCTGCCGTTTTGTTTTTAATAAATCATCATGTGAAAATAATAATTGGTGCATTCATCAGGAATTAAATTTCTGTTCTTTTGTCACATTGTGATTAATTATGATATGTGATGTTTTGAAATAGCCTTATTTGTTATGATGGGTTACTGAATCACCACACTTTTTACTTTGTACAGTGCTCATCCTTACTCAAACGAGAAGTAATACCAATAAGCTGTTTGAAGCCTTCTATTTGTATGAACTGTTAAATGGGAACAACAGCTGTGAATCATAAATGACTCACTTTCGACATTTATGCAGAGGAAGACAAGACATTGGGTAATAAGGGAGGGTTGTCCTTTACTTTCTGGAAGTCAGCAGCAAAGTATTTGACCCAGTAACATTTTACATTTGAATGCTGTCAGAAACATTTCAACAGCATGGGACATAAATAGTAAAGGTACTCAAATAATCATGGCCATTGAAACCCATCATAAAGACAAACAGGTCTTCGTATATTGTCATTTACTTACGTTAGCATATTCTATAAAGACATTGACTCAAAATATGTTTTCGACAAAAACGTGCACTTTGTGCTATTGTATTTATGAATGTAGTAGGTTGACATCATTAATAAAATAGCTCATTACCGTTTAGAACGTATCTTTCTATGCATCACATTTCCAATGAAATTTGTTTTAAGTTCCAGTTAGGATTTTTCCCCATTTTGTGACGTCTTTGAATAGGCGCTTATGATAGGGCGGTACCAATCGATAACTGACCAATGGGAATTGTTGCTGGGCGGGACTACAGGCTGACTGAACGGGAAGACGTCCAATCAATGGACTTTGAACATCGTCACGGTTTAAGTATTTGCGCGTTTCCGCCAGTCTACAGTCCTTTGTAATAATGTCGTCTGAACATGAAGATAGGTAAGATAACGTGTTCGATGAATGTTTGTTCTAGCTGTTAGAATATTGATTATTTACAGAAAACAATCAGTGTTTATTATCGATTTAAGATGCATTGTAGAACATGGTATTTCACTAGCAGTTTAAAAGCTAGCATTATCAGCCGATTTGGCATGTTCGTGCTCGCCCTGTTCCCGCCTCGTTGAAATCGTTTAGAAAAGTGTGCTTTTATACCGGTTTCGTACGATTTTGTCGTTTTATCTTAGGCCAGCGTGTTGATGTTATTTAAAAAGTGTTTTAAGATGTTTTAGTACCGTATTTTTGATGTTCCGTTAAAATGCCGGCTCTTGTGACGCAACGTGTCTCACGCGCTACTTCAGTACATCGTGTGACCGGCGCGTCCATGCGGCACATGGCCGCCTCATTTCACTCGTTTTAAAGCTATTGCGAACATTTTTAACATTCATTGTGATGTACTCTACTCGAGAACATAGTTTCGGATTCCATCTAATAGCAAAATGGACTTTGTTGGCAGATTTAAGCCCTCAATCGAGTGGATATGTATGGCACATGGCCTTTCATGGGCGAGACAATGGAGTGTGGTCTGGGAGTATATCGTTAGGCCTAACGTCAAGGCCTATTCTTAACCAAATCTCTTCTAGCATTAAAATGTTTATACATTATAAAATTATTTATGAATTTAAACAGAGACACTGCGTCTTTGGTTAAAATATTACTTCACGTACTGTAACTTATGTATTGTAATACATGAGTGTTAATTCAATGTTATAACGTTAACAATCGGCGTGGTCAAGCTATTTTGTGACGTTTTTTGTCAGATTAGGTGTTGTAGTAATGGATTAAGGTTGAATACGTGCGAAAGAATGTGTATCGGAGAAGCCACGTTGTTAATGGCGCTCAGCGAAAATGGCTGCCTCTCGGTAGCGTAGATTTCAGAGGTTACGATATCAGTGTCTTTAAGTTATGTCGCACTTTAACTAAACGTCAATGAACATCGCAAAACGACCCGGTCGGACCTATTTTTACCAAAAGTAGTGTTAGGTGGAGTGACAGTCTCCGTCACCGTTACTTTCAGTATGTGGGAAATGACGCAATGAAAGTGAATTGAGCCTGACAGTCGCTTTGCTTTACAGTCAGCACTTTATTTGTTGAGGTAAAATCTATTCGTCGTGAAACGTTTAAGAAAAAAAAAGATATATGTATAGGTCTGTGTAGAGATGGCCACTAGATGGATTGCAAAATCTATGCAGTAATGTGTCCTTTGGAGATTTTCAGATTTTGGCACTGAGGAATTAATTTTGTGAAATGAGTCATTCCAGTGTACTAATTATTACAACCTCTTATTGCAGACCCAGAGACAATGGCCCGGAGGGGATGGAGCCAGATGGAGTCATTGAGGTTGGTGTCACTTAAGAGCCATTTCACCTAAAGTATTTATAACCACATTATTTTATGTCTAACTGTATGTATGGATGAATCAATATAGACAGTAATTAAAAACCGATATTACATATAACTAAACGGTGTCATGAATGCCTTATTTTTGGTCTGTATGTAAAATGTGGAAATTGGAGCTTCATGTTATTTTGAGTAACTAAGAGGCGGTTATAGAATTTACAGAAGCTTCAGTGGTCTATATATACTCAAGTCTTGTACTTTGCAATGAGAATCATAGAATACTCATCAAAACATTATGCAACCCTAAAATAAAGTCATAGATATTGCCACCTTTTGTACGCTTTTTATTCGGGTGCCAAAATGGGTTGTGATCTTGTGTATGTATTAATAATAATCATCTATAAATTATATTTATTTTACAGAGCAACTGGAAGGAGATTGTTGATAGTTTTGATGATATGAACCTGCGAGAGGCTCTTCTCAGAGGAATCTATGCTTATGGTTTTGAGAAACCTTCCGCCATTCAGCAGAGGGCAATCCTCCCTTGTATCAAGGGTATGTCGAATTGTAACATCTATATTTGCTTAGCACATTTACTTGAATGAAAAAGTTTAGTCACGCCCTTATCATCTGGGCAAGGCTGTGTCTGTCAGTGACACTCTGACCTATATCTGGTAAGGGCAGAGGAAATAAAGCCCATATTCATCCCAGTCATCTCAATACAGTGAGGCATAGACTGTTTCATGGTATGGGCACAAACTCCCTCGACCTACTCGAAGGCTTTAGTGAGTAACAAGCTGTGTGCAACACCAAATAATGTTAACTAATATTCTGTCTATAGGTTATGATGTCATTGCACAGGCTCAGTCTGGCACAGGAAAGACTGCCACGTTTGCCATCTCCATCCTGCAGCAGATTGATGTGGAGCTGAAGGCCACACAAGCTATGGTTCTGGCTCCTACCAGAGAGCTGGCCCAACAGGTGAGAACGCTTTCATGTTTTATATGCCTGTCCCCTGGCATCTGGGCAAAGCTGTGTCTGTCAGTGGCACAAAGCTTATATCTGTTAGGGGCAGAGAAAATGAAGGCCATATTCATCCCAGTCGGCTCAACATAGTGAGAAAAAGACTGTTTCATGCTATGGGCACAGATACTTGTCTTATTACTTATGTATATTTGTCAGCCATTTTGGTTCTTCTGCAGTGACTTGTGAGTTCAGCTAGAGTTTCAGATGCATTCAATGTTAAATGGGATTGATCTCTTATAGCTGATGCAGAACTCTCTTCTGTCCTCTTCAGATTCAGAAGGTAGTCTTGGCTCTTGGAGACTACATGGGGGCAACTTGCCATGCCTGCATTGGAGGTACCAATGTTCGTAATGATGTTCAGAAGCTTCAAGCTGATGTGCCCCACATAGTGGTCGGGACTCCTGGTCGCGTGTTTGATATGCTCAACCGCAGATATCTGTGTAAGTACTTGATTTGGTGCATCTTGATTTAAGTCTAATCCTAGAATTAATGGAGTTCTGTTAGATTTTTATATCTTAACTGGCTTTTTTTTTCTCCCTCTTTACCTTCAGCTCCTAAATATATAAAGATGTTTGCCCTGGATGAGGCAGATGAAATGTTAAGCCGTGGTTTCAAGGACCAAATCTATGAAATATTTCAGAAGTTGGCCACAGACACTCAGGTAACAGGTCTAAATTGTTTTTGTGTGCGTCCACCAAAGTTCCCTCACCTGCCAGCGCTCTGTGCTGTGATGGGTATCAAGTTCTTTGGTAGAGTGAAGTAACTGCTCTCCACAATGATTGGGCTCTTCTGTCCCTCTTCATAACTAATTAAGCAGCTGACATTTCATTTAAAAATCTGACATGCTTTACATTTTTCTTAAGTTTGTAATCCTCATGGTCTCTTAATTTATTCTGAGGCCTGAACCTAATACAGGATTTTACCTTTTTTTTTTCACAGGTGATACTTCTGTCTGCCACCATGCCTCAGGAGGTGCTGGAGGTGACTACAAAGTTCATGAGAGATCCTGTTCGTATCCTAGTTAAGAAAGAAGAGCTGACCCTTGAGGGTATTCGGCAGTTCTACATCAATGTTGAGAAGGAGGTGAGTTGAGAGGAATTTGAGCTGTCATGTCTATGGTTTGTAGTGATTGGTGACCGTTATAATGCTGTTTTGTGATGATCCCCATGCGTGTCAACTGATCCCAGACTCCCTGCAGTGCTCAATGTCTGATGAGCGTTTTGCTCAACAGTGCATTTTGAGCCTGTAGGACTCTGGGAAATTGATCTTAACTTTTTAAATCTGAAAACAGCACCACCTAGTGTGAAATCTAAACTATATAATAATAAAAAAGGAAACCTTTTACTGAACGGTTTTCTCTGTATTACAGGAGTGGAAGTTAGACACATTGTGTGATCTTTATGAAACCCTGACCATCACCCAGGCTGTAATTTTCATCAACACTCGCCGGAAGGTCGACTGGCTAACTGAGAAAATGCATGCAAGGGACTTTACCGTTTCTGCTCTGGTAAGTAAGTCACATATGAGGTTTTCTAGAATGAGGATTTACAAAACCTGGTCAAAAACACTCAAGCAGACTCCTTCAGTCGGTTTTAAAATTGACTACCCGACTGCACCAAAGTTCCCTCACCTGCCAGCGCTCTGTGCTGTGATGGGTATCAAGTTCTTTGGTAGAGTAAAGAAACTGCTCTCCACAATGATTGGGCTCTTCAGTCCCTCTTCATAACTAATTAAGCAGATGACATTTTCATATCATGATTAGGCTTTTTACCTGATACAGATACTCTACACATTATTGGGTTGGGTCGTTAATAACTGGTGGTATTCGGTTTATTTGGATCATGGTTAGGTGGGAGACCTTTTCCTTTAGTGACTTAATCTGTCTTTTGACCACATTCCTGGTTTTTGAGGGTATGGTCTATGGATTGGTTAGTGTATGGGCTTTATCTTCAGCCAATATTGCGGGTTTTTTTTTTTTTTTTTTAAGCTTATCCATATAAATGTGTAAGGAGACAACGTGGAAAATCCAGTTTGTTTCTCTTCTGACAGCTTCAAATTACACTAGTGCTGTAAGCTTTATTTTGAGTTGGACTGGTAAGCAGTGTTTTTTTTTTTTTTTTAAATCTGCAATGGTTTCAAACCCTGTTGTCCAGTGTATTTAGTGGTGTTGCCTTGAAATAGGATTTCTAAATTAATCTTGATGGCTGTAATCTGGGACCTGTTTCAAAACTTAGCTGATAAGGTCTTACATCTGTTCACTGTGATCTGTTCAACTATTTGCGTCAATGACCATTTGCATGTCATTTATGAATTCCTTTGACTTTTTAATTAATTTCTTTTCCCTTTCTGTGACTTCCTAGCACGGTGACATGGAGCAGAAGGAGAGAGACGTCATCATGAAAGAGTTTCGTTCTGGCTCCAGCCGAGTGCTAATCACCACTGACCTGCTGGTAAGCAAATCTACATGCTAAACTTTTCCATCCAAAGATCCCTCTTCCACCAGTAATCAGTGCTGTGATGGAGATCATGTTCTTTGGGAGATTATTGAAACTGCACCCACAGTGTTGGGGGTCTCAAAATCCCTTAACGCTAATATAAGCAGTTAACATTCAGTTTTCAAACTCAATGGGTCCCTTTTTAATAATAATCCCATGGGTCATGTTTAAGAAACGTAGGCGTTCATTTATACACCTACATTATCTATCCAATGTTGGTGAGTTTAGAATGTTCTAAATCATTGGTCACTTGCATCTATTCAATTGCATTGAAACTACTCAAACAGAATCTTGTATACGGATGGTTTATCACTCTAATATGTGTTCACCAGGTCCTCAAGCAACAATATGTGGAAGTTGTTTAGAAAGCCCAAGCTATGAAAAGTAGCTTGCCAAAAGTGAACCTAAAATCTCTAAATTTGTGTTTTCTTTAAGGCAAGAGGCATTGATGTACAGCAGGTTTCCCTGGTCATAAACTATGACCTTCCAACCAACAGAGAGAACTATATCCATCGGTAAGTGCTCAGTTTTTCTTTGCTTCCCTTTTTGTGTGTGTATGAGTGTGCTAAGTGTTTTTTATATTTTTGTAGAATTGGTCGTGGTGGTCGTTTCGGCAGAAAAGGAGTCGCTATCAACATGATCACTGAGGATGACAAGCGCACGCTCCGGGACATCGAGACCTTCTACAACACCACTGTGGAGGAGATGCCCATGAACGTTGCTGATCTGATCTAAGACACCTGACTTTTTCCTCCTTCCCTTTATTTTTTTTGTTTTGTTTTTCTTCTCTCCTGTCTCCTTTCCTCCCCTTCCCTCTTTAGTCTCATTCCGACCCACATCCCTGTTCACGCAACCCCTCACAAATCAAGTACTGTCAGTTCTGAGGGTGCGAACCTTTCATAAGTCCAGTGTGTTGGTCACATCACTGAATACTCCATTATTCAGACATTCAGAATATCCATATTATAAGGCTCATTTAATCTTGCCCCTTTTGAGTGGTGCCATCTACTGATCAAGAGGAGGTGTCGCAGGGCTTCTTTGCATGCGTGGTGTAAATGTTAATGCACTGACTGATATATTGGATTGGACACATGCCCTGCTTGTCTTGATAGTGTTGGTTTAACCATTTTTTGAGATGTGACTGTTTACATAGGATTTGCTTTTTTGTAACACAGGGCAAAGGATGTAAAATACAGAATAATTAATGTGTAATATGGGGGACTTGGACTTTTTATTCCAAATTGCCATTCACTGCCATATTTCTTTTAACAGAAGCATCAGCAAAAAGAAAGATGCTTTGGGTCGAAAGGAAGTTGGTTTGTGGGAGTGAACCAGATTGTAAAATTACTAAATGTGGTCAAGTCATTTTCTCCAGCGGTCCAATTCTTCTGTTACATCTCTTGTGTTGTCCTGTGTGTGTGGCTGTAGCTCTTTGATTTTTGTAAATAGGCTTTACTCTGGCGGGGTGGGCGGCTGAAGGCATTAGAAATGGGTTTGTATGATTGGTGAATGACCCACCATTGTGTTGCCTCAGAATTTTTTCTCTGCATCAAAGTCCTATTGGGGAGTGTTGCTCCTGTAACCTACCTCACCAAACTGTGTTGGCGGGGTCTAAATATGTAAGGACCAAACTGCAGTAGTAGAGTATATAGAGATCATTATGTCTTCGTATTGTTCAAAAAATGCCTGTCTTTTGTTGGGTGGGTTTGGATGTGGGGTTTACATTGGTCAGTGCTATTTTTTTAAACAAATTTATTACAAATGTGATAATTATTAACCTTTTTGAGACAGAAGCCATGTATTAAATATTTTCTACATTGGACTCTGTATAGTATTTATTTTAATGGTCTGAAATAAAGGTATTTCCCATTTTTAACATGCTAAGCTGCCTCTCAATCGTTCATTATGGGCTTCATTTGCAATAAATCAACTGTTGGATCTTGTAAAACACAAACGTCAAAGGCCTTTTTTTGTTGCTGTTTTTTTGTTCTTGGGTGTGATGCGAGAGAGGATGAATCTAATAAAGCTGATCATTTCACAAGGACTGCATGAAAATGGTGGGTACTGTAATTTGAGATGCAGTAATGTTTTAAAACTAAATACAATATGAGAAAGATGATCTGTTTTAGTCTGTGCTATGCACAGTTACCATAAAGTGAACAGTATCTAAAAGCTGAATAAATAAGCTTTCCATAATGGATTTATTGTAGGACAATTTTGGGCATGGATGCAAATAATTGAAATATTGAAAACCGCATGTAAAGTTGTCCAAATTAAACTTAATGCATACAAGTAATAAGCTTTTAGGTAGTTTATAAAATGTCTTCATGAAATATAAAGCGAAATATTCTAGTAATTTTAGCATAAAATAAGTCTATTAATTTGATTTAATACTACACGGTATTTTTGTGTTTATAAAATATACCTATGCAACATCAGTCTGATTTTGTGGTACAAGGTCAAATCTATTGACTTTGGTAACAATGCCCATACAAAAGACCTGAACCGGATGTTTAACAGAAGCTAGACTGTTCCCCCATATGGCCAAACTCACAGTAAGTTGAACAGTTGATGTAAAACTGAAATGTTTGAGGATAAAATCATTATATAAGTCTAATTTAACTTTCGTATTATGGTTAAACTTTTAAGTGAATTCGACTGTTGATTGAATTTTCAACTTGGTGCTGCCCGGAACGTCCAGCCAAATCGCCTTTTCAACGCTGTGCACATTTATTTTACCGGACCTATTTTTGGCTCAAACTATAACAGGAGCAAAGAATTTAATTGGTTTAAAACCGAATGTCTAATGAATGTCAAACTAACTTTACCGCGGTTCAGAAGCGAGTTTATTAGACACAAAATGTATAATTCTGTCACCCTGCAGCCCAAGCTGAGCAAGGCTAGGCCTGGTTATTACCTGAGGGTAGACCAACTACTCTCACCGGCCACTTTATTAGGTATACCTTACTAGTACCATGTTTGACCCGCTTTTGCTTTCAGAACTGCCTTAATCCTTCGTGGCATAGATTCAACAAGGTACTGGAAATATCCATTAGATGTTTTGGTCCATATTGACATAATAGCCTCACACAGTTGCTGCAGAGATCGAGACTTGGTGACTGTAGAGGCCCGGTGTGTACTTCTACTGCTGTAGCCCATTTGCCTCAAGGTTTGACGTGTTGTGTGTTCAGAAATGCTCTTCTGCATACCTCAGGTGTAACAAGGGGTTATTTGAGTTACTGTTGCCTTTCTATCAGCTCAAACTACTCTGGCCATTCTGCTCTGACCACTGGCATCACATCAACAAGGCATTTGCGCCCACAGAACTGCCGCTCACTGGATTTTTTCTTATTTTCTGACCATTCTCTGTAAACCCTAGAGATAGATGTGCGTGAAAATTAGCAGTTTCTGAAATACTCAGACCAGCCCGTCTGGCACCAGCAACCATGCCACGTTCAAAGCCACTTAAATGACCTTTCTGCAGTTTGAGCTGCAGCAGATCATCTTGACCATGTCTTGCTGCCATGTGATGTTTGCGATGAGAAATGTGTGTTAACTAACCGTTAAGGAAACACTAGGTTGCTTTTGGAAGTGGTGTGGTGTTAGTGAGGCCAGCAGGGGGTGCTCAGTATTAATGCCCCAGTATAATGATGGGGACTCTATAGACGAATTACCATGTTTGTGAACATTCAGGATGCGTGCGCAGGGAGGTGGCAGAAAAAAAACGGAAGTGCTAGCATTTACAGCGAGGGAATGACATCCGATGTGGTACAAAGTTTGTTGTTGTCTTAGAAATAAGATATATTGATTACACATTATATATATTATTTACATTATGCTTTCAGCGTATTATAACAGCTCGTCATCCAGTGATAAGCACAGTGATTCTGCAAAATCAACGTAAAAGTGAGCGGCGTTCATCTGACAGGTCCATTTGCGACAGCACCCTCCCAATGGATATTAAATGAGACGAATTGGCCAAGCATCCAGCCCGAAATATACAATCTCATTGAAGCGCCAGGATTTTTGACAAGAGAGAAGTTAAAGGCCTACAAGTCTTTGGATGCCAACAATTTAGTTGTGTGATCTGTGTGACTTAAACTTTTTACAGTTAAATTAATTTAATTGTTGTAACCAAATATATTACAGTTTTTAGTTACTTATTTTATAATTATATTTTAAGTTAAGTTGATCCAGTGCAGCACGGTGGTGCAGTGGGTATCGCTGTCGCCTCATAGCAAGAAGATTGCTGGTTCAAGCTTCAGCTGGGTCGGTTGGAATTTCTGTGTGGAGTTTGCATGTTGGTGTGGGTTTCCTTTGGATTTTCCCACACAAGTCCAAAAAACATGCATGCGCTATAGGTGACTTGGGTGAGCTAAATTATCTGTAGCGTATGTGTGGATGTCCTGGTCCTCCAGGTTGGGGGGTTGAGCGTTGGGCTAATTTGATGTTACGAAATACAAATTTTGATTTAAATAGCCCTGGGAATAGGTAAGTTGATCCAATTTTTTTTAATTCTGTAAATAATTATTTATTATTAAAACTTTAGTGTGCTTTTTTAGGAATATTCACATTTTATTTTGGGGATCATAACAACATTGAATGCTTGGAGACTTCATTGGTTAGTTTAACTTTTACATTTTGACATTAATCAGGCCTGCTGCATGCTGGAATATTGACTCTGACTATTTATATGGCAATATTGTACAGTGACACTGTGGAATAAGGCTCCACTACAGTTAACAGTTATTTTAATTAACTTACAATCAAAATGCAAAAGTATTCATTACTCTAAGCCAGAGATGCCAAAAAGTAGGGCCCGCGGGACAAAGTTGGCCCATTGTAGTCTTTGATTTGGCCCACCATCCCATCTGAGAGGAGAGTGAGAATGACTGAGAGGGTTTTTGTGAAAGATTTTAAAAGAGATCATCATTTATAATTTGACGTAAGCTTTTTTTGTTTGTTTGTTTTATTGCTGAGCTACCAAAGAAGCATGTTTTAATTAAATGTTGTAAATGAATCAGATTTTTTAATATGTAAGTATTGTCTTGATGGATAGAGGACTATGCAGAACTCGTCACTGAGCAAATCAGGGCTAAAATAGTTCAGCCCCATTCTGTTATAAATGAAACTGTCTTTGTTTTTACTGTAATAAGTTCATTATAGAATGTAAAAAATATGTTTTAGTTAATGTAAAGCAATGTTTTCTAGATACTTTTCAATATTATTAAATTAATTAAGAAATTATCCATGGCAACTGTATATACAGTAGGCCTCCGTGCTACTAGCCTCAATCAAGTTTGGTTTTTGGCTTTTTATAAGAAAAAGTTTGGGCACCCCTGAACTAAGCTGTTGTTAATTTCTTAGAGAATGCCTAATAACATGTTAAGTTCTAATCATTTCATTAAATGAAGTTAATAACTGATAAACACGCGGTGGGGCAGTGGCTAGCACTCTTGCATCACAGCAAGAAGGTCGCTGGTTCCAGCCTCAGCTGGGTCTGCGTGGGTTTCTTCTGGGTGCTCCAGTTTCCCCCACCGTCCAAAGACTTGCGGTGCAGGTGAATTGGTTAGACTGAATTATGCAGGTGTATGAGTGTAAATGAGAATGTATGGGTGTTTCCCAGTGATAGGTTGCAGCTGGAAGGGCATCAGCTGCGTAAAACATATGCTGGATAAGTTGGTGGTTCATTCCACTGTGGCAACCCCTCATTAATAAAGGGACTAAGCCGAAAAGAAAATGAATAAATGAAAAACTGATAAACATTAATTTGTACTAATATTAACATAGCAGCTCTAATAAATGTCTTTTTCTCTCTGTCGATTTGAATCCATTAACTAACATTTACCAAAGAGACTTTATTTTGCAGTGTTACCTATTTTTCCTTATAATCTTTTTTTGAAATTTAATTTGGTTTGTTTACATTTGTTTTCTCTGAACATGTATAAGCAATTAGGGATGTCCCGATCAGGTTTTTTTGCCACCGAGTCAGTCAATTGATTTTAGGTGTCTACCGATACAGACACCCAATCCGATACTTTACGATACATAAAAAAATGAAAAAGAGCAAAGAAACAGATCCAAGATGTTCCTTGGAGCACTTCTGTGAGGTAGCTTGAACAATCAAGTAATAAAAAACATCAATGCTTCACTTTTGGACTTTAGTGCAACATTAAATATAAAAAAAACGAATATAAAAACACACAGCGCCTCAACTTAAAATACCTGGCAAGAAATCCCAAGTTTACATATCTCACAGTTTGCTGTGGCAATGCTGTCGTCATCAACTTTATAATACCTCCAGAACGCAGACATACTCGCGCTTTCTGCTTCCAGCTGCTTCCGTGTTCCACTTTGCCAACATTTAACCAATAGTGTCTCTGCAACAAAGTGATGCCATGCTGCACACATTGCTGTGTCAGTCAAGAAAGAGGTCTAACTCTGTGCCACCACAAACTACAGATGTGTTAAAAATAATCATATATACATATATATTGGAGTCCTGATCGGGAGGTAACATCCGATTCCAATCGAGTCTGAAACAGCGTGATCAGCCCCAGTTTCCGATCATGTGATCGGATCTGGACATCCTTAATATACAATATAGCAATACACAAAGTATTTTTGTTATTATACCTATTAAAATAGCCTTTTTGTGCAGCTTAGGTCAATACCGCGATAATACCGCATACCGTGATAAATGTTTCACGAATTAATTGCAACAAGAAAATTTGATCTTGTAATAACAGTTCCTGTAATAACAAGTCATGTCCACAGGAGGGCAGACACGCACCCCATCCCCTGCATCCACTGCACAGAAACAAACATTCAGCTGCGCCCCAGACTTAGCACGCATACCAATGGGACCTGCGCTGTCATTCCAGCACACGAGGACGGACGTATTAGCAAACGCTCCTCCGTTCACACACATGCAAAAAAAACCTCATAGCAATGCGCACTCTCAGAAGGCCTGTGTCATTTCGATTCCACGGCTGCAACTTTTGATCACTTCAGCGAGATGGGCTCCAGCGACGTCCCCCGAGGCCCTCATTCACCTGTCCATCACGCAAACACCATGTTAATTCCCGCATCATGTACCCCTGTCCCACGTCCCCCTCCATTCAATTGATCGCACCCCCCATCTTTCTCTCTTTTCCGGCATTCTTCCTCCTATCAACAACCTCTCGCCTCCATCTATACACCTTATTTGAGATGTTTTGATGATGTGCGCTCAGTGTAGGTGGCCGTCCGAACACTTTCACTGTCTGCATGGAAACCCCCCTGCCACTCGCCCCCTCTCCCCTGCTGGGCGCATGATTGTGGGCTCGGGGATTATGCGAGCAGGAGGCTCGTAAAGGGCCTGCCAGGGTCTTTCTGTGCAGTGACGGATGGCTAGGAGACTGAAGCCCGCATTTACATAAGAAGGGAGAGAATAGAGGCCCCATTCACTGGGTCTGTCAGGGAGGACTCGGGGACAAACCGCACTCTCTCCAAGTTGCCCTCTTCCCCTCGCAGTCTCTCTTTTCTCCTTTATCTCCGCCATTCTCCCTTCTCCTCAAGCTTTTCCTCATCCGTCCTCCTCCTTTCTTCGGGGCCCATTGTGATTTATTGTGAACTCGGTCTCTTCATTTTTTAGGGCCACTTCATTTTTTTTTTTCTTAAGTCTATTGGGCATGCTAGCTCAAATCAAAATGTCATATTTTGCCACACATTTATTGGTTAATACCACAACAGCTGCACAGAAAAGGCAATGATAAGCTATAATCTAGCTTAATATCACAATTTGAATGCTCATTCTCAAGAAGAGGAAAAAAATCTGATGAATTTTATATAAAATATTGATTTACGTTTTTGCAACTACACCATGTACACAATTGAGTGCTTTCGATTATTAATGTGTACATTTTTTCAGCATATATAAGTACACCTCTTACAAATCTATCTACATATTTTTAATAGGAAGTTATACAATATTATATTTGTGCATATACATTAGATTAGTCAGTACTGAAGCCAAATCTGGAGCTTATCTGACAAAATAACTTATGATAACGGCCCAAAAACTAGTACAGCCAAATGTATATGTTATAGAAAATATTAAATACAATTTTTAAAAAGAGGAAAGATCAAGAGAAGCAAAAACTGGAAATACTTAGTTGAAATTTTGTAGGTTGTCATTTTTTTTTCAATATTTTGCTTGAATTTAATTGTATTATCTTTCAATTTCTAAATATGTTTGGTGACTAATATTTTAATACATATATCTGTTTACAAAATCTGTTTTGCTTATTTGCACCAAAATACGTTGCCTATATTCACCGAGAAATGGATAAAAATATTAATTTACTCAATTATGCTGAGCACTGTACTTTTATGTCAGTAAAAGTTATGTATATCTATTGAAGAATGTATGTTTTAAATGTGTTCACTGTATTATTTTGTATGTCTTTATTTTTTAGGTGTAATTTACACAACATTTTTTATTTAATTTAGTGCTTTGAATTGTACAGTTTTGGATTTTTTGTTTAATTGAACAATTTTTATAATACATTTAATATCATTTATTTGATATTGTTCTTGTGTTGTTTTTATGCTGTAATAAAATACTTCTGTTCAAAAATATTTGATTATTTTGTGTTTCAATGTCATAATAAAAACTGTAAAAAATAACCTGACTTTTAACCCAATGCGTTGGGTAAAATTTATAACCCAATGCATTGGGTTAAAATAACCCATAAGGTGCTATAATTGGGAAGGTGCTATAATAACCTAAAATTGGGTTATATGTTGGGATAATTTTAACCCAACTATTATAACTAAGTATGACCTAAGTAGTTAGCTAAAACTATCTAATTTTTTCCCCAAGAGGTAAATAACACAATATCAAAATATATAATATATTTATAATAACTGAATTACTTTTATAATTAGCATTTACAAAGAACAGAGCTATTATAATGTACTAATAGTATAATGAGTCATGCAATAATAGAAATGCAAGAAACCTTTTTTCAGCTGGATATTCCTCATTTTTATTTTAACTTAAAACTAGAATATTTTCTTCGGCTTATTCATTCATTCATTTTCTTGTCGGCTTATTCCCTTTTTTAATCTGGGGTCGCCACAGCGGAATGAACCGCCAACTTATCCAGCACATGTTTTATGCAGCGGATGCCCTTCCAGCTGCAACCCATCTCTGGGAAACACCCATACACACTTATACACTACGGACAATTTGGCCTATCCAATTTACCTGTACCGCATGGCTTTGCACTGTGGGGGAAACCCGAGTACCCGGCGGAACCCATGCGAACGCAGGGAGAACATGCAAACTCCACACAGAAACAACAACTGACCCAGCCGAGGCTCGAATCAGCGACCTTCTTGCTGTGAGGCAGCACTACCTACGGCGCCACTGCGTTGCGCTCCTTCTGCTAATTCCATTATTTATCAGGGGTTGCCACAGCAGAATGGACCGCCAATTATTCCGGATTATGTTTTACGCAGCAGATGCCCTTCCAGCCTTCCAGTAACCCAGTACTGGGAAACACCAATACATTCTCACATTCACACATTCATACACTATGGCCAATTTAGTTTATTCAATTCACCTAAAGCGCAAGTCTTTGGACTGTGGGGGAAACCTGGAGGAAACCCACGCAAACACGGTGAGAACATGCAAACTCCACACAGACATGCTAACTGACTCAGCCGGGACTCAAACCAGTGACCTTCTAGCTGTGAGGCGACAGTGCTAACCACTGAGCCACTGTGCTGCCCAAAACTAGTGTAACTAAATCTAAATTGAAAGTTAAAAACAAACAAACAAAAAGAAAGAATTTAAACTATTTAGACAAAATATTTAAAATTGATACAAAAACATGTATCAATATTCTAAACAGATAATAAAAATTAATTCAAACTATTTAAAGTATTAATAAACAACAATAGTTACTCAAACTAAAATAACACTGATAAAGAAAACATTTTATTTGCACAAAAGTAGGATGATGAATTCTTTTTTTTTTTTAATTGAAAACTAAATTCTGGAATTAAATCTCATTTTAGACATCCAATTTTTTAAGTGATCATGACTGAATATTCGGTCAAAGTTCTTGTAAAATAAAGAAAGTGTAAAAATAAGATTTTTAAAAAAGTTTTGAAATAGCTTCCAAAGCACACATTTTTAATATTTGAATCCATTTAATTCATTCATTCATTTTCTTTTCAGATTAGTCCCTTTATTAATCTGGGGTCGCCACAGCAAAATGAACCGGCAACTTATCCAGCACGTTTTTACGCAGAGCATGCCCTTCCAGCCGCAACCCATCTCTGGGAAACATCCGCACACACTCATACACTACAGACAATTTAGCTTACCCAATTCACCTATACCACATGTCTTTGGACTGTGGGGGAAACTGGAGCACCCAGAGGAAACCCACGCGAATGCAGGGAGAACATGCAAACTCCACACAGAAACGCCAACCAGCGACCTTCTTGCTGTGAGGCGACAGCACTACCTACTGCGCCACTGCATCGCCCACATTTCAGACATGATTAAACAATTATGTTAAAGTTAAAACAAATCTGTTTAAAATAAATCTGTTTAGCACATCTGAATGAGCACTGTGCTACGTCCGACGGACAGATCGCACTATTATGTCTTTCTTTACTTTTTCATTCTTTTAAAACATGTTTGAACACATTTTAATATGTTATTCAGTTTTATTCTTTGTTTTTATTTTCTTATACTTGTTTGTTTTGCTTCGGTTTTTGTAAAGCATGTTGAATTACCATTGTCGATAAAATGTGCTATATAAATAAACTTGCCTTGCCCAAAGATTAGTTATTTATATAACTAATAATTTCTTAGACATTAGAAATCTTCCAATGTCTATAATTCAAAAACAACTGCATGAACACACACAAAATCAAGGGTTTGTTTAGTTCAGTGAAAGTAGTGTTGATTCTCTTTTACTGGTCATTTTACCACCGCATCTATGGAAAAAATATTGCTTGAGGAGGCTAATAATATTGACCTTTTATTTATGCTTTTATTCTAGCCAAAATAAAACAGATAAGACTTTCTCCAGAAGAACAAATATGATAGGAAATACTGTAAAAAAATCTTGCTCTGTTAAACATCATTTTGTGAAATATTTGGAAAAAAAAAATCACAGGAGGGTTAATAATTTTCATTTCAACGTTCAGCAGATTTGCAGTTATATGTATTAATATGTTCCTTACAGTAAATTAGACATTATTTAAATGTAACTGTTTGCATTAAAATGTACAATTTATAATGTAATTGTGATGTATTTTAATTATTAAAAGTGATTATTTATTGAAAATTCAATGTATTTTATCTATAAACACACAGTCAGATAAATAGATTTTGAAAGGGTGCCTAGAGGTCCTACAGAGGGTTTCGCTGGTATAGCACTGTGAAGAACCCCAAAAGATGCCTATAGACCATTTCAATGTGGTCATGTCATTGGCCCATGAACATTTCCTGCTTGTTATTAAATTATTTCATAACTTTAACAAGAGGCAATTCAATTATAACCTAATGTTAAAACAGCTATCATAACATTATTTATCAATATGTGGCTCTTTTTGGATTCTCAGTAGCTATAGAAATTAAAAATGTAAAACAGGAAATTCATTGGGACCATTGTTTTTGTTTACATCCCTCAAAATGGTCTATAGGAACCTTTTATTTATACAGTGCATAAACATCAGCGTTATATCAAATAATTCCTTATACATTAGAAACCTTTCAGATGAAGATAAATATTGATTTTAAAGTTTGCAATAAAAAAACTGCATCAAGGCAAATAAGCAAAAGGAGTCTAGACAGTTCAGTCAGAGAACCGGTGTTGATTCTCCTCTACAGGTTCATTCAGGTAGCCATGTTTGAGCAGCTTACAGCCCGGCTGAATGGGGTGGTTATCTTTTGTGTGCGCTTTGGAAAAACAACTGTGTTGTAACTTGTTTTGGACATACATATTCAAACCCGTGAAAACACTGGTTCAAAAAAGCAACACAATAGTCAGAGAGAGGCATGTGGTGCACATGTGTATGCAAACATGAGGTCTTTCAGCTTTCTGTGAGTATTTGCAGGAGCTACACTTAACATTTCAGAGAGGAACTTGCTCCTGTCACAAACCAAACTGTTTAAAGAAAGCAGATGGCAAAATAAGTTGGTCTCTCTTCATAAAGAGGATTACGATCTGTTTCAAAATGTTTATATACACTCAAAAACAACAACATTATTGTTTTTTTTTTTCATAATTGTTTTATGTTCAATCCACTTAAATTTGTAAAAATAATATGTTTACTTTATGTTGTCCCTAAACAAATCGATTGAATGGAACCCAGTGTATACTGTAAAAAATGCTGGGTTCCACGCAATTCCTTCATGTTGTCCCAACACAAATCAATTCAGTTAATAACTTTTTTTTGCTAATTTATGTGGATTGAACATAAAACAATTAAGTTGTCTCAAAAAAACCCTTAAGAATTATGTTGATTCAGCTCATTTTAAATAAGTAGTTTGAACATTCAGCAAAACTAATTTTGTGAGTGGATATGGAAGAATAAAGCCCCACAATTTGTGGTGCGATTGGCATAAAAGCGTAACTGTCAGTCACGAACAGAGGCCGCAAACATGGTTCACAAAGCACCTGCAAGCTCACAAGCACTCACACCTGTGTCTACAAAGAAAAGAAAAAGCATCATAAAGCTTTGCACCCACACCTTTTCTCAAGCAATTACAAACACTGAAAATCACACACCTATAGAATTTTCTGACAGTTGCGTGTCATAAATTGTCATCAAAAGGGAGTAATGGCATTTTGTTGGCTACTTAAGGACTTGAAAACAAGCACCTAATAATTATTGACTGGCTGTACCTCGCATGTTTGTTTTTATCTGTACTCAAAACATTCGGAAATATTACGATGATTTTAAAAGTCGGCTCACCAAGGCTGCATTTGTATTATCAGTGATGAAATAATCATATCGTCCAATATTAATTCTATTTTGAATAATTGTTGAGTAAATTTATTCAGAAAAGGATATTCAAATGTATCCATTTCAATCAAATGCTGCTGAGAACACAACTCTATCAACCTTGAAAACTGTTGTAGGGCTACTGAAATTCAGACGTTCCAATAAATATAATAAAAGTAAAAAAAAGAAGAGAAAAAAGAAGATAAACATTTTATCTTCAATGCTGATGTTTATTAAAGGAGGAATTCAGCTGCTCAAGTGACTAACACGTAATTTTACTGAAAGACTTATTTAAAATAAATGTTAACTTTCTATTCATCAAAGAATACTGAGAAGTAAAATATATCTACACCAAAATATGAAGGAGATTGCATTTCCAACATTGACAAAGAGAATCATTATTAGAGCAATTCCATGCAAATGTCAAACATGCCACGAAAAAAATTAAGTTTTCACCAAAATAGCGAAACCCTTTCTAGGTTTTTTGTGTAGGATTGTATTTGGCAGTACTGTAAAATATAAAAAATGTCTCTGTCAATGTGTTCAAACAATTATATTTGATTTACCAAAGTCAGACAAGTGGCAGTTTCACATCGGTCACATCCATAATAGTGAGGGGTCACATCCATAACCAAGATTTTTCCCTTCGTAAATGCAAAATAAAATCAATCATTTTTGTTTTATATAGAGAGTCAACTCTTATCTTTCAGATTAGCATTATTTCTTTTTGGTTGTGCAGTTAAATTCACAGAATTTCTACAAAGTATGTTGTATACTGTAAACTCTTAGACTTTTTTGGTCACATCCATAACACATGTTTATTTTCCTCATTTAAAAAATAAAAAATGTTTACAGATTGATATCTTTCTGCTCCCATAACTCTGTGGTTAGTTGTTCTGGAAAATATAAACAGATGTTTCAATATAATGTTATCATATACTTTATCAGTGTATTTATTTTTGACTTTTTACTGCAAATGTCTCATCCATAATGCTAGAATTGCTAAACTACTGAGCAGCAGCAAATGTGCATATTAAAATGGTTACTAAATTAACACGTGACATTAAAGATGGGAGAAATAACCCTGACAATTCATGCTCAATTCAATTGAAATTATTTTTACAATAATACAGTTGATGCTGCAAATTTGTAAAAAAAAAAACAAACTAATGTTTGCAAACTCTTGAGCCATGCTGTAAAAAACATCTAATTTTAAATCAGTAAAGCCAGGAAAACCAACTAATAAATAAATAAATTTCTTTGTAATTATAACAACATGCATGTGTGTTAAGCATCACAAGTCTTCACAGAAAATGTCTGAGCTCGGTCTTTTTCCCATGACCCCAGGATGGTCGGGTTCAGAACTAACAATAGAAGACACAGAAAGTGTAAAGGTGCAAAGTGAAACTAATTAAGTCATAGAAAGAGTTTCAAAGAAAGCCACAACAACACAGCATATGTGTGTACCTTTTAAATGCTTGCTTACGGGGTCCGTATTAAAGCATGGGCACGTCTACCACAATATTTTATTGCATATTCACTTACAACCGTTATACATATATATAATACGACTAGTTTTATTCTTTAAAAACAATAATATAAGCCTCGGTTTCGCTCTCTGCGTGCCTCTTACCTCTTGCAACAAGTGATCAGATCTGCTGCGTGAAACGCCACATCCCTAACAATTGTTATGCAAATTAGCAAAGGGTTGCGTTGAGCGCTCATTGGTCAGACGTGGAATACAATTATACAATTGGTTCAACGTGGACTGCAAACTATCGCTGCTCAACAAGTGGCTTGTGGAGAGTTCAACACAGAGACAAACAAGCTGTGATTCCTTTCGCGCTCTTTTCTACTTTATTTTGCTTTAGTAACTTTTCTAAATGCTTTGAGTTTTGCCTCTTTGCTGCTGCTTTTATTTTGTGGCGCTTTCTTCGTCCAGACAATCAAAAGTCTTCACCTGCGCCGGATTTGTTTGACTTGATTAGGCTCGCTCGGGCACTTTTAATTGGCTGCTTTACGCGTTGCGCTGTTGAAACTCAAAGCGAGAAGTGGCATGATGTACAGCATGATGGAGCACGAGCTGAAGACCGCGGGTCCACCCCACACCCACCAGCACAGCCCGGGCATGTCTCCTCCGGTCAGCGGGGTGGGAAACGCGCACCATGGCTCGAAAAGCGCTTGTCCGCCAGGCGTGGACCCGATGGACAAAGTGAAGCGGCCCATGAACGCGTTTATGGTCTGGTCTCGGGGTCAAAGGAGGAAGATGGCCCAGGAAAACCCTAAAATGCACAACTCCGAGATCAGTAAACGGCTCGGCGCGGAGTGGAAACTTTTAACGGACGTGGAGAAGCGGCCGTTCATCGACGAGGCCAAACGGCTGCGGGCGGTGCACATGAAGGAGTACCCCGACTACAAATACAAGCCCCGGCGCAAGACCAAAGCTCTCATGAAGAAGGACAATCCCGTCGGCAAATATCCCCTCGGAGCGGGCAACCTGTTGGCATCGGCTGTGGCGCAGGGACAAGGTGGCAGCCCGAGGATGGACGGCTACGGTTGGGGTCACGCCGGTGGGTACATGGGCATGCAGGGCGACGCGCTCGGATACCCGCAGCAACTTCACCGGTACGACCTGTCAGCTCTGCAGTACCCGGCGGCACAGCCCTATATGAACAGCGCCAGCTCTTACAGGTTTGTTTTGAGAAAAGGGCTCTCAAAAATATTGACAATCTATGAAAATTGGTAAACTAGTGCGCGAAGCGATAAACAGATTGATATTAATACATTAAACACGTTCAGTTTTAATAGGCGTAAGTTAATGTTTAAAGCGTTGAAAGTCAGAGGTTTTAGCTTAGAACTTTTATAAAATATTTTCATCAGGCGAAAATCCATCTTTTGGGCATCTAAAGGTAATTATATTTTGTTTATGAATGTTTGAAGTTAAAGGGATAGTTCACCCAAAACAAACAAATCTTTCACCATTTACTCACCCTTCAATTGTTTTAAAAGTGATTTACCTTTTTCTTCTGTTAAACATAAGAAATCTTTAAGAAAGCTTGAAACCTGTAACTTAACTTCCATTGTGTTAGTTTTTCCTACTATGGAAGTCAGTGGTTACATGTTTTAAGCTTTCTTCAAGATATCACCTTTATAAGAAAATAATGATCTCTTGTGAGTAAACGTTCATTTTTGGCTGAACTTTCTCTTTAAGGTCTCTGACTAATTTAATTTCCCAACACATGCATTTGTCTAGATTATCTCCTCACATCTACACACTTATCAGTTTGCCTGTTAATCATAACTGCACACTTATTTAGCATTTGTCTACAGATTTTCTCCCAGAGTCACCACAAGTAAGCTGGCTTAACCTGTATAGACCTGTTGTTTTGGAACAAACGCAGAGGCGTTTATGTGTGGAACGATACAGATTCTCTGTGCTGTTAATCCTGGATATTTTTTTTTTGACTCTTTTGCCCTTTTTTTTCTTCTCCACAGTCAGATGTCCTACAGCAGCAGTCCTCAGCAGCCCAGTCCAGTGATGTCCATGGTTAAACCAGAACCCCTGTCGCATTCGCCCACTGGAGTACCAAACCACCACCGTGGTGCTTTCCAAGGGGACCTGAGGGACATGATTAGCATGTACATTCCAGGCGGTGATACCAGCGAAAGCTCAAGCCAGAGGGCTTATCCTGGTGTCCAACAGCACTATCTTGGTGGAACTGTTCCCCTCACTCACATCTGATGTTTAGGGAAATTTTCCCTGAACTGCTATTAGTTGGATCCTTATTGGGACCGTAGTACCACTCGTATACCGTGTGGATTACTGAACACTTCTGATTGTTTACTACCTCCTCGCTTTGAATGATCTGAAGTTCTGTATAGAAAAATTTAACCATTTCAGTCTTTTGTTTTGCATCTGTCACATTTTGACCGGTCACCTTTCATTTTCTAACTTTTCCTGAAATTAGGATAGTGCAGTCAGCTTTTTTCCCCTCCATGTTCCAGCTCAGAGGTCCTCTTCCTCCTAAATGCATAGTTTTTATTATTATAATTATAAACAGTGTTCTTTTGTGCTTCATGCAATGTTTAGAACATGCGTTGTTCATGCAGCAGTGGGCAATCATGATCCAAAATCTAATTGGGGTACAAAACAGGGCGACTCTGAAAACAGGTCAACCAATAATAATCACAATGGCCAGTTATAGACATACCATGTGACCTCTAGTGTAAATTAGTTTTTGTGTTGTGAATCCTGCTATTATACCCAAACTGGCTAAGCGCACTGAATAACTGAGTGTTTGGTCAAGTTGACCTTTTGTTTCTTTAGGTTTGGGTATTGATGTATAGCTAAGTGTTTTGGACAATCTCAGGGCCTCCTTCAAATAAATAGTGAGAAGATGATGGTATAGATTGCCTTTATTGAATGGGTTCATAATAGTGAGAAAAAAAGTCATTATACTTTCCCTACTTTGAATAATATCTGATTTCATATGTATCATACATGTTTGTGAACTAATCTTTTTGTTTCTAGTCTCTACAAGGTAATTGCACTCCTGTAAATGGTCCGTGTTTGGCCATACAGATTGCTAAATGTTGAGTTTTTCTAGTTCCAGCATTTCCCTCTTAAGGGCTAAACTCGAATGCACTGATCTTCGCTGTCAGTCAATGCACTTCGTTAGACTAGGAGGGTTTCTACCTCATCTGGTCTTTCTCATTCTGCCACAGCATTAAGTCTGCTGCTACCATTACAGTATGGTTGACCAGTGAGTTCAGTGGACTTGACTGAAATGTTCTGTTGGGCACTGTTTTTGTTTAGTCTTTTTCCACAGTGTGACCTTTTGTCAACAAAATGCAAAGTCATGTCAAGGTTAGTTTTGAACTCCTGAACTGTGCAGGTGGCAATTTTGAGGCTGTCAGAAGTTAAATTTGACCTTTTTTTTATTTTTGCTGCCACAAAGTTTGTTCAGTTAGTTACTAATGTTTTTGTTAATTGAATGGTGATTTAAGCACAATGGAAAAAAAGTTTACATTACCATTGAAGTGAGTTTGCAGCTTACTGTTTAATTTTTTTTTTCTTTTAATGATTTTAATCTAGGTTGTAAATACCTTTTTGTACAGTGTATATTTCTTGGTTTTGTGGCTCTTATAAGGGCCGTTTTACAGAATAAAAAAGACAATGCAACATTTTGTGTCAAGTTTTGATTTTGTTTAAATCTGTATAGACCATTTCAATGTGGTCAGGTTATTGGTCCATGAAAACGTCCTGATTGTCAAATCATTTCATAACTGTAAGGCAGTTCAATGATAGCTTTACATTAAAACACATAGGATTATTTATCAATATTTGGACTTTCCGATTCTCAGAAGGTTTGGAAATTAAATGTAAAAACAGGAAATACTTTAGGGCCCTTGTTATTGTTTACATACCTCAAAATGGTCTATATTGTATGCAATTTCGAATTTATCATGCAAATCTAATTTAGTTCCAATTATGACCGTCTCCTTGGACCTTCTTGCTAGAGGCAAATTACTTTTCGTAATCTGCCAAAAACATTTTAATGCGAGTAAAAGTGATGGTTGAATAACAATTTTAGCCTTTGTGCTGTTATTCACCTCTTGGAGACTTTATGGTAAAACAAAATCACTACTACAAGGAATCGTTCACCCAAAATTAAAGTGTCATTTACTCTACTTGTTTTAAAACTTTTAAGAGTTTTTCTTCTGTTTAGTTTAAATAGTATTTGTCTTTTCTATTATGGAAGTCAGTGGTTATGGGTTTTCAGCTTTTTTCAAAATATCTTTAGTGTTAACCAAAATAAATAAACCTATAGAGGTTTTGAACCATTTGAGGGTGAGTAAATTGAATAAATTATCACTTTAAATATATAACGTGAATAAATGCAAATTCCTAAGAGGCCAAATGTTTAATCGGGTTAACTTAAGGAAAATTTATTAATTATAATTTAGAATTTATCAATATTATCTTTTATTTGTGATTAAGCACAAATAAGGGTATTTTCTTTTAAACCTTTTAATAAAAAGTATTAATCCATGCATCTTTAAGTAAGCCAGATAGGAAAAACGGTTGATTTAATTATACCTTAATTGATAAAAGGATTAAATGTGAAGAAAACGGGCAAAACAGAACGGTTTAAAGGCGACATCATCTCCTTTGCCCCCAGATTCACTGTCCACCTCAGCATAACCCTCTCTCTCCAGATTGAAAACTGGTTGTTGTCTCGGTCGTAATTGGCCGTTTCGAAGGCACATTGTCCTTTGCTTTTGAGTTCGCAGGTGTACGTAGTAAGCCACTGAATCCGGAGAGGCTCCCTTGGACCACTTTGTTCCCTTTTCTCGCCTCCCGCTGTGCGGAAAATTAGCGTTGCCGTCGTTTCTCCCCGTTTTCTCCTCGGGTTTAACCCCCTCACCTCCTAATGTCATTCTCATGAAAATGTAAGAGCTGCTGCGGCTAATCGGAGGGCGAAGGGAGGGGGGCTTTGAGAGCCTGTACTTTTATTTACCTTGATAACAGTTCAGGCGAGTTTCCAAGTTAGAAGTAAGTAAAACAATATCCAATAATACTTTTAAAATTGTTTTATAAGATAAAAATATCAAGGTTTCAAAAGAGCTCTGCTTACGACTTGACTATGCCGGGGGGTTGAGAGGGCGAATGTGGGTGTCGAGTTGGGATGGGGGTGCTGGATTTTCTGGTGAGAAACATAAAATCACTTAGCAACGACCAGTGAGGCTTCAACAAACTCCCGTGGGCTGCCAGTTTGTAGATTAAGGCCAAAACTCGATGTCAAGGAACTGACTGACTTTGTACGAGATATTTAAAGTGTTTTTTTCCCGTGCTTAGTTTCTTAACAAGCGTTTTTAAGTAAAAATAAAACGTTTAATATGAACTTGACAGCCTTTTACTATTTCGTCATAAATCCGGAAACGAGATTAATGGTTGCTCTAGTAACGGGGGGTGCGTATTATTTATTTACATGCATTCCGAGGGAGCCGCTCCCCTCCTGCACGCACAGACTTCACTGCTCGACAGGTGAAACAAGCAAAGAAAACTGGCGATTATGGGCATGAACTGACACTGTCAATTTTCAGATTTTTTTTCTTTAACTATATACTTCTGTACAGGATAAACTGTTTAAACATACATGAACATGTATCGGCCAACATGTTAGCTTTAAATCTTGTTTGAGTTTCTCCAGTTGAACACAAAAGAAGATATTTTGAAGGAAGCTGGCCACCTGTAACCATTGACCTCCATAGTATTTGTTTTTAATACTAAGTAAATGATTACAGTTTTCATCTTTATTCTTTTGGGTGAGTAAATAGTCAGTACATTTTCATTATTTGGTGAAATATCCATTTAATTCATTCATTCATTCATTTTCTTTTTGACTTAGTCCCTTTATTAATCTGGGTTTGCCACAGCAGAATGAACCACCAACTTATCCAGCATATGTTTTACGCAGCGGATGCCCTTCCAGCTGCAACCCATCTCTGGGAAACATCCATACACACTCATACACTACGGACAATTTAGCCTACCCAATTCACCTGTACCACATGTCTTTGGACTGTGGGAGAAACCGGAGCACCCGGAGAAAACCCACGCGAACGCAGGGAGACTCCACACAGCAACGCCAACTGACCCAGCCGAGGCTCGAACCAGCGACCTTCTTGCTGTGAGGCAACTGCACTACCTACTGCGCCTCCCCCATTTAATTCATGTTATTCTTAAAGTAAAAACCTTAAATAATTTGTAGCATCGATTCAACAAGGTCTTGGTAACATACTTCTGAGATTTTAGTCCATATTACTGAGAGCATCGCACAGTTGCTGCAGAATTGAATGAATGAAATGACTTATTATGTCACATCCTAAAGGTGCTCTTTTTTGGATTGAGATCTGTTGAATATATTAACCAGCTCAAGAAACCAGTCTGGGATGATTTAAGCTTTATAGCATGTTGTCCTGTTAAAAAAAGCATCCCACATAACAAAATTTCTCTGGCCCAGATTTGGCCCACACAATCAGGTTTTGCTTGGCCCACGTGCCGCAGTGAATTACGGTACATGACTGGACCAAGTCTGGCCTCCAGACAAGGGCCAAACATGGACCATATCTGGGTCAAGTCACAGCCAAGTAAAAAACTGGGCCTGAACTGGGCCAGATAGGTTGGTGTGTCACGATTGCAATGAAATTGATAAACCCATGAAGCATTGCGCTTTAGACACACTCTGGCCGTGCTTTTTCTCAATGCGACCTGATTGGTGGAATTTTTTTCTTTACTTAAAAATAATTTTAATGTATTTTAAATGTGGGTCAAGACAGACCAAACTTATGTGGCCCACGTATTATTTTTAACATCTGGGCCAAATACTACATTTTACATCTGGCCCAAATCTTGTGTGCCGCCTTAAAGACAGTGCCACCTCTGCCAAACCCGAGCCATGTTTGGTCCACAGCTTTATGCCAAATCTGGGCCAGAATTCTTTGCTACCTGGGAAAATCCACAAAATGGGTGAATCATGATCATAAAAAAGACCAGTTTTTATCAATGTGTGTCAAAAATATTCCTCACACTTTTACACTGGCGTTCTGAACCCTTGAAACAAGGCATAATAGATTTCATGTGATTTCATGTTTCATGTCACAATTTTGCCAATTTCTGACCCTATCATCTGAAGTTTGCAAAGGAAAAATGAGTTTTTTCAGACCTGGCAACCTTCTTGACATTTTTTATTATTAAATTCTGGTGAGTCTGTGTAAACTGTCACCTCAGTTTACTGTTTGTAGCTCACAGAATTACCACTGGTGTGATCTTCTGCTGCTGTAGCTCATCTGCTTCAAGGTTTAATGTCTTGTGTGTTACCCAGAGATGCTCTTCTGAATACCTTGCTTGTAACAAGGGATTATTTGACTATTTACTGTGGCTATTCTCTCAGATTGAATCGGGCTGGTAATTTTCTCTGACGGTTGGCATCAAGTTATTTTCTCTCAGACAATTCTCTGTAAATATTAGGTATGGTTATGAATTAAAACCTGATGCTTATATATTAAACTTCTGCAGATTATATTCACCATGTCTGAATGCAATGCGATTTGCTGATTAGATCTTTACGTTAACAAGTAGTTGAACAGGTGTACCTAATAAAGTGGCCATTGATATCAACCCCAGGCTGCATGTAACATTTTTAGTCAAGATAAAATTATGTGAACAAATATTTCCACTTTAATTTTAGATTGTTTCTCACACTGATGTTGTGTCATCCTTTTATTGTTCAGTATGTTTTGTTTATACTCATTAAAATGTCATTCACTCTGAGTTTGAATCATTCAGAACCATACTTCAGTGCTGCTTCTCTCTTTCACAGGAAAGTAATAGCTGGAACGAAATATTGAGGGTGAGGAAATGACATGATTTACATTTTTGACTGAGCTATTACTTAAACAGACTCTATTTTATTTTCAATCTGTCCACAGGTCTACATCAAAACATCTTTCATCGCTCACTCATCTGATGTCTTCTCAGTCATACCTCAGACGCTGTGTGTGCACAGGTGAGTGAGTGGGCGTAAATTTTCCTCTTTTTTTTTTTCTAACAGAGCCGTTTCGGTTGGCTGAAATGCCACCAGGGCTGGAAACATGCATGTGTTTGTGAGTCAGCCTAGACAAGAGCTGCCTGTCACGCAACATAAGGAGGGTGGACATCGGATAACAGTCTATGTTGTGTCTGCCACTTGCCAAATTTAATTTTATAGGCTAATAACATGAAACCTTCTTAAAGAGAAATCTAATTTGTGTGTGCCATTTACAACAGCTTGTGTGGACAAAACATGCATTCCTTACAGTAAAAGATGCAAGAACAAACAAGAAATAGCAACAAATGTGCACACAGCAGGCGGGATGTTTTTGCCAAATCTATCAACATCCTGTATCTTGATCTTTCTTTTTTTTAATCAAGATTTGGATGCTGTTCTTTAAGAGGGAGTAGGTGTGTACCTCATAACTTTATTCATTCAGAATGACATAAAATGAAACACACAATGATTCCGGCTTGTCAACAAAACATGTCTACATCAAAAGGCTGGCATGAGGCCAAAGCAGTAGCCTACCCGCCTAACTTAGCTCATAGTTGGCAACGTCAACGGTATAATGAGTTGTTTTGGATTATAGACAAGTTTTATACCACTCGAAGATTACTTTTATTTGTTATTTAAAAAGGTAAGGAGGAAGTTGAATATTGATTAGTGTACTGAGCTTGTAGTTCAACTTATTTTCTTCGATCCAATAAAAAATGATTAGTTATTAGTAGGGCCAGACAGAATCTGCGGACATTTTTTGTTATTTCTGTGCAGAAGTTTGTAAAAAAATAAATCTGCGCATTTATGCGGAATGATTTTGGGAGTATCATAACTCAAAACGTAATATATGAAATAAAACATAATAGCTTTTTAACTTTTATTGTATGTTTACAATGCAAATCCATCTAGATCCACTTGTTTGGTAAACAAAGCAAGTCTCTCATATAATATATGAACTAAAAGACAAAACTGTACTGCAAATAATTCAAATGAACACCTTCAGATTAGTCAATAATATTACTGAAATTAATTTAAAAACTGAATAAATATAAATTTACACACATTTACACAAGTAAATAAATAGACACAATGATGAGCTAAAAATCTGTGGATTTCTGCACTCGCAGATTCTGTGTGGGCCTAGTTATTAGTTATTACACTCAAAAAATTACATTTGCTGTTTGTTAAATGAGCTGAAACAAGACAATTCTTGTGTTATTTTGAGGGACAACTTAATTGCTTTATGTTCAATCCATTAACTTGTAAGAACTAATAAGTTAACTTAATTCCTTCATGTTGTCTCAACACAGATCAATTGTGTGGAAATCTAGCATTTTTTACAGTGTCTACAACATTAAATAAGACTAGGTTTTCATTTGTTGAATGTATTATTTAACATAAATTCACAATAAGCAATATATACCCCTATGGCATGGATTAATGGTAATTTCAGCATTTACTAATTCTATTTTACTGGTCAAATCTAATGATGAAGTCATTGAAAATACAAATAATGATCAGTTTGATCTTTACTAACTGATGTTAACAAAGATTAATAAATTGCATTAATTAAAGATGCACTGATGTATCAGCTAATACTTTTTAGAGCTATTAGTTATTAGCCAGTTGCGTCAAATTTGTACTGTTTGGGGAAAAAAGAACCCAACAATTGGGTTTGTCTATAATTGACCCAAATCTGTGATGAAACAACACAGCATTTTTAGAGTGTAATATTATTAATGCTGTATAAGTATTATGAACTATTAGTCTTTGCACTCTAAAAAGGTTGCTTCAATTCAAAATTGAGTGTAATACACTCAAAAAAGTTCAATCTACTAATATAAAATAGGCTAAAACAAGACAATTCTGGAGTTTATTGGGACAACTTAATTGTTTTATGTTCAATCCACTTAAATTTGTAAGAACTAATATGTTAACTTAATTCCTTCATGTTGTCCCAACACAAATCAATTGTGTGGAACCCAGAACTTTTTACAGTAAACACAACATTTAATAAGACTAGGTTTTCATTTGTTGACTGTATTATTTAACACGAACTCACAATAAGCAATGTATACTCCTATGGAATTTATTAAAGGTAATTTCTGCTTTTACTGTACTGTTTATTGTTAAATATCTTGATGAAGTTGCTGAAAAACACTAACAATGCTCAATTTGTAGTAATATTATATGCCAGGCACCTAGGGTCTGAGAGTAACGCTATTTCGATTCTCTGTATGTCCTGTACATGTGGTTGAATTGACAATAAAGCTGACTGACTTTTGACTTGGTTCTTACTAACTGATGTTATAAAGATTAATAAAATACATTAATTAAAGATGCACTGATGTATCAGCTAATGCTTTTTAGTGCTAATATTATTAGCCTGTTGCATCAAATTTATACTGTTTGTAAAAAAAAAGAACCCAAAAATTGTGTTTGTCTATAACTGACTTAAATTTGGGTTTAAACAACACAGCATTTTAAAGTATAATATTATTAATGTTGTAAAAGTGTTCATAATTATTAGTCTTTGCATTCTAAAAAGGTTATTTCAACTCAAAACTGAGTGTAATATGGACGAACTTAACCCAAATTTTAACCCATCAGTTGGGTTTGTACTGTATATATTATACCTGTAGCCTATGTTATACCTAAACTGTGAAAAAATGCTGGGTTCCACACAATTCCTTTATGTGGTCCCAACACAAATCGTTAAGTTAACCTAATCGTTTTTACAAATTTAAGTGGATTGAACATAAAACAATTAAGCTGTCCCCCAAAAGACTTAAGAATTGCGTTGGTTCAACTCATAATAAATAAATAGTTTGAACAAATAAGACATTATTGTTAAGCATTTAACCAAATATTTAGGACCAGTTTCGGATTAAATCAAAAATGTACTATGTTCTATAGAGACCTCAAACGTTAAAGGCCATCATTGGAGCAGCCGTGGCATTCTGTGATGGAGCACGTGTACATATGTGTCAGGTTAATGTGGTTAATAGAGGAAGCACTGAAAGAGTGATTGACAGTGAACACTAATGAGCACCACACCCTGGGCAAGACTGGTCTTGCAGCAAATCAAGCGAGAGCGAGGAGCAGTGAAACACAGGCAGACTCAAACAAGATACTCAGCATTACTAATTAAAAAAAAAAAAAGATCAACCCATCACCTGAGATCTCATGCAAGCAGAGTTAACATGCAATGTTAATAGGCGTACCTGTGATGTTACTACTGTCAGTATAGTTTGACAAGAAGCTGGGAGCTAAAAATGTTGCCAATCTGTCATTATAGACTTGTGTGGGCCTTCGCTTTGTCAAGCACAGAGATGAGGAGGTGCTGTTAAGAGCCACTGATTTAAAGATAGAGGTAGAGGAAACAGTCTCCTTCTCAGGTGAGCTGAGATAAGAGCGTGGGCTGAACTTCGAGGGATTCCCGACAGAAACGATGGTGGAAAAATAGATTGTGTAATCCAGCTAAATGCATTAGAGAGCAGGGTACAACCTAACACTTTTTGACTTTCTCAGTTTGTGATCTGAATCCACATGGAGATCAGAGTAAATTATTTTTCCCAATTAGACTTTTGTTTAGGCACTTGTTTCACAGTTGATTCATAATTACAGTTTACGCTTTTTACAATATAATTTTTAAATATTATTACAATAAAATATATATGGAATATATAAGGAATCTAAAGCGACACATGAAAACTTAAATGAGTTGATCTAGGGATTTATATATATATGTACAGTTGAAGTCAGAATTATTAGCCCTCCTGAATTATTAGCCCCCTTGTTTATTTTTTTCCCAATTTATGTTTAGCGGAGAGAAGATTTCTTCAACACGTTTCTAAACACATAATATTGTACATAATATTTTACTAGATATTTTTCAAGACACTTGAAAACTTAAAATGACATTTAAAGACATTTAAAGACTTAACTAGGTTAATTAGGTTAACTAGGCAGGTGAGGGTAATTAAGCAAGTAATTGTATAATGATGGTTTGTTCTGTAGACTATCAGAAAAAAAGTTAGCTTAAAGGGGCTAATAATGTTGACCTAAAAAAAAAAAATAAATAAATAAATAAATAAATATCTATATATATATATATATATATATATATATATATATATATGTGTGTGTGTGTGTGTGTGTGTGTGTGTGTGTGTGTGCGTGCGTGCGTGCGTGCGTGCGTGCGTGCGTGCGTGTGTGTGTGCGTGTGTGTGTGTGTGTATGTATATATACAGTGCATCTGGTAAGTATTCGCGCTTGACTTTTTGCTTTCATTTATTTCCTTATAATTCTACACACAATAGCCCATAATGGCAATGTGAAAAAATATTCTGTGAAATTGTTGCCAATTTATTAAAAATAAAAAACATGAAAAATCACATGTACATCAGTATTCACAGCCTTTGCTCAATACTTTGTTGATGCACCTTTGGCAGCAATTACAGCCTCAAGTCTTTTTGAATATGATGCCACAAGCTTGGCACACCTGTCTTGCCCATTCCTCTTTGCAGTACCTCTCAAGCCCTATCAGGTTGGCTGGGAAAGGATGGTGAACAGCCTTTTTTTTTTAGATCTCTCCAGAGATGTTCAATAGGATTTAGCTCTGGGCTCTGGCTGGGTCATTCAAGGACATTCACCAAGTTGTTGTGAAGCCACTCCATTGGTATTTTGGCGGTGTGCTTTGGGTCACTGTCCTGCTGGAAGATGAAACGTCGCCCCTGTCTGAGGTTTTCATTCAGGATGTCTCTGTACATTGCTGCATTCATCTTTCCCTCTCTCTTGACTAGTCTTCCAGTTCCTGCTGCTGAAAAACATCCCCACAGCATGATGCTGCCACCACCACGCTTCACCATGCTGACCGGTGCCTTGTTTTCTCCAAACGTAACGCCTGGCATTCACTCCAAAGAGTTAAATTTTAGTCTCATCAGACCAGAGAATTTTTTTTCTTATGGTCTGAGAGTCCTTCAGATGCCTTTTGACAAATTCCAGGCGGGGAGTGGGCTTCCGCCTGGCCACTCTACCATACAGGCCTGATTGGTGGATTGCTGCACAGATGGTTGTCCTTCTGTAAGGTTCTTCTCTCTCCAAAGAAGAACGCTGGAGCTCAGACAGAGTGACCATCGGGTTATTGATCACCTCCCTCCCTACAGAGACCCTTCTCCCCCGATCACTCCGGCCAGTCCTGGTGGTTCCAAACATCTTCCACTTACGGATGATGGAGGCTACTGTGCTCATTGGAACTTTCAGAGCAGCAGAAATTTATCTGTAACCTTCCCCAGCCTTGTGCCTTGAGACAATCCTGAGTTGAAGGTCTACAGACAATTCCTTTGTCTTTATGCTTTGACATGTACTGTCAACCCTGGGACATTATATAGACAGGTGTATGCCTTTTCAAATCATGTCCAATCAACTGAATTTACCACAGGTGAACTCCAATTAAGCTGCTGAAACATCTCAAGAATGATCAGTGGAAACAGAATGTACCTGAGCTCAATTTAGAGCTTCACGGCAAAGGCTGTGAATACTTATGTACATGTGATTTTTCAGGTGATTTATTTTTAATAAATTTGCAACAATTTCAAAATATCTTTTTTTACATTGTCATTATGGGGTTTTGTGTGTAGAATTTTGAGGAAATAAATAAATTTAATCTATTTTGGAATAAGGCTGTAACATAAAAAATGTAGAAATGTGCCATTGCATAAGCAGATTTTTCCTATAAGTTTGAGATCCCACCTTACCTAAGATAATAAATTAAGGATGTACATACATGTAATGGTCAGAAGCAGCTTTAGCAAAAAAATAATAGATAAAACATAGAAAAAAAGGTAAGAAAAACTCACGTGTTGTAGTGCAGTAGATGTATAACCCGGGTTGTAAACTTGGAAACAAACACTTGCGATCGGTTCATGAGATCGGCCATATCAGCAAGTACCAATCGAGTTGTGAAATGTAATTATTGACCGATACCGATTTTTGGCAGATCGTTCAGAGCATCCCTATATTTGAAGTCAGAATTATTAGCCCTCCTGAATTATAAGCCCCCATTTATTTTTTTCCCCAATTTCTGTTTAACAGAGAGAAGATTTTTTTCAACACTTTTCTAAACATAATAGTTTTAATAACTCATTTCTAAAAACTGATTTATTTTAATTAGTTATTAAAACTTGACAGTAAATAATATTTTATTAGATAATTTTCAAGACACTTCTATACAGCTTAAAGTGACATTTAAAGGCTTAACTAGGTTAATTAGGTTAACTAGGCAGGTTAGGGTAATTAGGCAAGTTATTGTATAACGATGGTTTGTTAGACACACACTAGCACGGGGAGAACATGTTAACTCCGCACAGTCAACTGGTCTGGTAAGGACTTGAACCTGTCACATTTTTGATGTGAGGTAACAGTGCTAACCACTGGGCCACTGTGCTGCCCTATTGAGGAAAAAAGGAGGAGGTGGAGGGAGGATTCTTCAAAATGAATATAACTGAGGTAAGATACTGTGGTTATTTATTGTGAATTAGGAATCATCTGATTGGTGAATCATGTGTTAGCTAAAGCGGGGCCAGCTGTGGTCAATCATAAGCACGTGATCCTCTCGGAATTTGTTTATAAATAAACTTCACAAGGCAGTGCGGTGGGGCAGTGGGTTGCACGATCTCCTCACAACAAGAAGGTTGCTGGTTCGAGCCCCGGCTGGGTCAGTTGGCATTTCTCTGTGGAGGTTGCATGTTCTCCCCGTGTTTGCATGGGTTTCCTGCAGGTGCACCAGTTTCCCCCAAAGTCCAAAGACATGCGCTAAAGGTGAATTGAATAAGTTAAATTGCGTGTGTATGTGTGAATGCAAGAGTGTATGGATGTTTCCCAGTGATGGATTGCAGCTGGAAGGGCATCCAATGTGTAAAAACATATGCTTGATAAGTTGGCGGTTCATTCCAATGTGGCGACCCCGGATTAATAAAGAGACTAAGCCGAAAAGAAAATGAATGAATGAAAAATAAACTTTACTAAATAACCAATGAGAGATTAAAATAGCAGCAGATTTATGTATTTTTAAATATACACCAAAAACCGATCAAAAATTATTTCAGTGTTTATTTGCTATAGTTATAGGTTCAATGATTGGTATCTTCAAAATTAGTTTTGTTATGGTAGCATATGTGGAAATATTTAAACCATGCGTGTTACACTGTCCAGTGGTGCCCCTCTCACACCTATTCAATTCTTTGTCATTTTACTTTTATTTTATTGAGTAACAGTAAAATTGTGAAAAATTATGAGAATACATTTTCATTTAAAAAAGTTTGTGATTATTAACATCATTATTCCAATCATCAATCATCAATGATCCTTTGGAAATCAGTCAAGCTGACAAGAAACAATTCTTAATATCATTCCATTAATTTCATGACTTTGATGAATCATTGACATTTATTTTTGAGTTTATTGTAATATACATGTATTTACTGCCATGTTTAATTCAGTGCATCATCTAAAAAATTATTGGTTATTAGAGAGTTTAGTTGAGATTTCCTATACTTAGAATTCCTCATGTGTAATTTTATCCAATGAATAAATGTATTCGAATAAAATGGTCTGTGATGAGCATTGACAGGAGTGTTTGACATATACTCTCCCGAGCCGATCGACAAGAATAGCCGGTTGTATTTGGGGGTGGAGTTGAAGAGCCATCAAGTCGGATGCTTTGTGCTTACGTAGACTCCACAAGATTAACACCTACATGAAAGCACACTGAATGACTCTGCAAATTTAAATAAAATATGCATCCTAAATTGCAATGCCAATAAATAACAAGCCAAAATAATGAAGGCAACCATAGAATGGGGATGTGAAATAACTGAGGAATCTAAGATATATAATGTCTTTTTGGTAAAATGACAGCTGTTCCCTGGGTTTATTGTGAGCTGTGAAGAATGCTTTTATTTTAATGCTCAAAAATATGGGATAAATTACAGAAAAAGATGTTTCATTCACTTATTATGGCAATAACTTTGTCTAATTCGTTTTTATGAAATTTTATTTGGAGATGCTGCAACTCTTTATAGAGAATAAGCATTTTGAAGGATTTACAGATTCTTTGGTTTTGCATTATACTTCTTATTTTGTGATACATTTTTTATTGAACAGTTGGAAATAACCTAGCATACATTGTTATTGACAAGAAGAGCAACCAATTGCATTTTCTATTAATACAACACCCCACCCAACCCTTGGCGAAAATGATAAATAATTAAACAAAAAAGGAAACAAATCGGAGCCAAAATTAAGAAAAGAGAGAGAAAAAAGTTACAATACATATAAATAAATAACTAGTAAATTAATTAATTAATTAACCTTTGCAAGTGTTTACAAGGACACTTTTAACAAAGGTAGATTCATTGCACTTGTATACATAAATTAAATAAAATGAAAAGAAAAAAATTCACAATAGCATACCTTTTATCTTAGGTATTATTCATTAGGTTATAGTTTTTGTAGAAGCGCCATGCATTCTTGCCACAGACAGTTCCATATTTGCAATGTCCAATAACATATACATCTAGTGTTGATAGAGTGTGGATTTGTATTATACTTCTTTAAAAAAATGTTAGTGCTTGGCAAAGATTAATCACATCCAAGATAAAAGTTTGTTTTGACATAATATGTGTGCGTGCTGTGTATATTATGTATATATAAATACATATGCATACATTTGAGAAATATTATTATTATAATTATTATATATCTATTAAAAAAAGCTTTGTATAGTTTTGCTTTTATGTATGTGTGTGTGTATTACATATACAAATATATACGACACACATATCTTATGTCAAAACAGACTTTTATTTTGGATGCGATTAATCTTTGCCCAGCACTAATTTATTTATAAGTGGATATTAAATTTTATAGTTTTGACATTTAAATACCATATAAATATTAGCTCAATTCTGCTTTCATATTAAAGGGACAAAAATTATGAATGAGAAAAAATATATATAGAATATATAATAGAATATATAATGCAATTAATTAATGCTAAATCATCTAAACTGGCATTGGAAATGAGGTGAAATTGTCAAGTATTTGGCAAAATACAGAATAATAATACAAAATAATCTGAACACAATGAAATCAATCATTTGCTCTTGCTGCTTTAACTTGATATTTCTTGATAAAATCTCCCATTAGATGCCATCGCTTATCTTTGCACATTTGCATTCACCCGTCCCGTCTGAGAGCATGAGGACTATTGTTCAACCAGTACTCTTCTCTGTTTATGTCTGCCTGTGCTCTGTAAATCTAGACTAACCAACCCATCTGGACCTACAGGAGACTCAGGGGTGCCACTTATAGTGAGAAATAATTGACACGTTAGAGAAAGTCACATTGAAACTAAACAGGTAATTGAGGAGTGTGTAATTTTAAAGTGAAAGATGAGTTCATCAAAAATTTTAATTCTGTTATTAATCACTCAGTCTCATGTCGTTTTAATCTCCTAAAAACATCCGTTGATCATCAGAACACAATTTAAGGTATTTTAGATGAAACCCTGGAGCTCTCTCGTTCTGCAAGGTCACAAGATCACCAAGTAGTTCAGAAAAAGGACCAAAAAATTGTCAAAACATGTGACTTCAGTGGTTCAACTAATCATGTTAAGCCCCATGAAACTGTAAAAAACTACTTTGTTCATCGGATCACGGTGTGCTTTTGCTGCATGCAATACAATACGTTCTATTGCAATACATTGTCTAACGGCTAGTAAACTGTAAGCTAAATGTAATAGTAACCTGTCTGACGTCATTTTTAGTGTTTTTTGTGCACAAAATTGTTCTTGGAGCTTCGTATAATTACAGCTGAATCATTGAAGTCACACAGACTGTTTTGACAATGATTTTTTGGTTCTTTTAAGGAGTTTGAATGTTTCAAGCTTGTTGTAGTTTATGGAGAATGAAAGTCTCAAATTTAATCTAAAGCAGTGTTTCCCAACCCTGTTCCTGGAGGCACACCAACAGTACATATTTTGGATGTCTCCCTTTTCTGACCCATTAACTTCAGGTGTTGGAGTCTCTTCTGATGTTCTGATAAGTTGATTCAGGTGTGTTTGATTAGGGAGAGGTTGAAAATGTGTACTGTTGGTGTGCCTTCAGGAACAGGGTTGGGAAACACTGATCTAAAGCATCTTAATGTGTGTTTCTAAAATGAAGAAAGCTTCAGGGGATTGAAATGACATGAGGGTTAGTAATCAATAAAAGTATTTTTGCTTTTTGCTGAACCTATCTTGTAAAGTAACATTAAAAAAACAGACTGGTTTGAAAGATCATCTACAAATAAAATAGAGCATCGGTCTAGATCAGGGGTGTCCAAACTCAGTCCTGAAGGGCCGGTGTCCTGCAGATTTTTGCTCCAACACACCTGCACGGATGTTTGAAGAAAGCCTAGTGAGAGCTTGATTAGCTAGCCCAGGTGTGTCTGATTGGGGTTGGAACTAAACTTTGCAGGACCGAATTTGGGCACCCCTGGTCCAGATAGATCATTTAACATTTGTTTAAAAAGCATGATTAAACCAATTGTAAGCTGGTAATAGGATTCATTTGCCAAGTTGAAAAAGTGTTCATTGTAGTGAGTTAAAACATTAGTTTTACTAGGCATCCACTAAATGAAATCGCCACAGAATTAGAGGCAGAACCAGTACTGCAGGTATGCCTTTCTATACCTTAATACGTTTATGCTGTAAACTGTAGGTTTCTTTAAAAAAAGTGATGACAGATGAAGACTAATTGCCTGACTCAAGTAAATAATGACACAGCTAGTGTGGTAAAGGGTACCAGTGGAGAAACCAGAATAGGAAAAACTCTTTGTCTCTCTCTAGTGGTGCAAAAATGTATCGCAGTCCATCAATATAAACCATCTCATTTCCAATGCCATTTTAGATGATTTAACAATAACTAATTGCGGTGGTTCATTCCGCTGTGGCGACCCCGGATTAATAAAGGGACTAAGTCGAAAAGAAAATGAATGAATGAATAATTGCATTATAATATTCTATTGATATACATGTTTTATTCATAATTTTTGTCCCTTTACTATGAAAACAGAATTGAGCTAATATTTGTGTGGTATTTAAGTGTCAAAAAAATGTATCCACTGTAAAACAAGTCAACGCTATCAAATGAAATGAGTGTAGTTAACTCAAAATTTACTGAAAGTTAATTCTACTCCTTTGAAAAGAGTTTTGAACTCAGTATTGAAGGTGAGGAGTTCATTAAATACCTCATTACTTTAACTTAAATGGAGTAAGTTCACAGTACTCATTTAGATTATTTTTTTAACACATTTTTAAAATGGTTTGTAGCAATCCGGTTCCTCAAACGGTTTGAGTTGCCTTAACTTATTGGGTTTTACAGTACTCAGTTAGTTTGAGTTCTCTGCATTTATTGGATTTTATTGTGCTCAAATTGCTTAATTTACTCAATGGATTACGTTCACAGTACTCAATAGGATTAGTTTTTGAACTTAAATGGTTTGTTGCAATCGGTTTCCTCAAACGGTTTGAGTTAACTTAACTTTTTGGGTTTTACAGTGGCAAATATTTAAAAAATTTAGCAAAAATATTTGGGCAAAGATTAATCGCATCTAAATAAATGCAAACACACAAGTTATATAAAGAATAAAACCGTTTATTTAAAGGGTTTAAACAGTTTGTCATTTTTCCAAAGCCTTTTAAACTAGAGAAAATGCTTTGCAAACAAAGAACATATGAATTATCTGATGGAAATTTTTGCTCAATGGTCAAAAAAACAAAACTAAAATTCAGATATGGAAAAACCGTAATCACAGCCATTTCTCATATCTCACTCCTGAAATACACCAATAGAGACCAATACATGAGCAAACAGGGAAAATAAATTTACAAACGTAATGTGTGCAAATATGCAATTTCCATCATTCAAATGAAACTTTCCTTTCAACTTCAGACAGCATGAGACAACTTGTAATTGATGGGTAATTCGCAAAATCGAGAAACACAAACTGGAAAAAGTGCCATGTAGAGTAGTAAATTTCGTAATTTAACCAATTCCCATTAGTCACGGTGATACTTAACAACATGGCTACATGTAAACTGCAAGATTGACAAGAAACAGTAATTAATTAACACTTTACATAACCTAAAGGGAAATCTTTAATATGTCAAAAACACAATGAAATGTGCTGTATACAGTCCGAAGCAACATGAGCATTTATATGTGCTGGAGGACGTGAATAGTGTCCATATGGTTGGACGTCTACACAAATCAGAACAAGACCCTTTTTGATGTTCCACTAGGACTGCCTTTAGCATATAATGACAACACATATTTTCATATGCGCAAGAGCATGGACTAAAATATTGTTTGGGACAATTTGGTCACCATTACAATTCTAGGTTATGTCTACAAAACCCAGCCTGGATGTTTTTTCCCTCACTGATTGGTTCAATTTAGAATAGCTAAGTTGGTTTTAGTGGCTATTGCAATTAAACTGAATGAAGATTGCAAAATCCAACGCAGGAATATTATGAACACCACTCCCTGAGCTTCAAAAAACATCTAATTAAACAACCCACTACAATAAATGGAATTAAAAGGGGGAAGAAAAGCCTGTATACCTACAGAACCTCACTGTGCTGGCTTTCTGGTCCACTTTAGGGCACCTGGAATACAATAAATGTGTACACTTTTACAGTATTCGTACCTGCCTCTCATGCGCTGATAGGTTAACAATAAATGCATGTGATTTCAGGGCAGATCTCAATTTCATAAGAACCGTTATTTTTGATTAGAACACTGAACTGATGCCCATTGGGCTGTTCTGTGCAGTGTGTTGGCTTAAGCGGTCAGCGAGTTTGCCTTTCGCTCTGATCTACTGAGTCTTCTTCTTCTTCTTCTTGAGTGCAGGGCTGCTGTTCCAGTAATAGAGGACCTGAGCGGCGATCACACCATTACAACAGGAGGAGATTATGTAGGTGACTGCCATGAGCGAATCTCCTGTTTCCTGCACACACAGACACAATAATATCACGTAAATATCAAAGCAAGTCAAGATAAGTTACAGATAAGGTAAAAAATAAGTTATACTATATAATAAGTATACCTAAATTAACCAGATAATATTTATTCATGCTAGTAATCTTTGACAATATTTAAATGTTTACATTCACAAAGTTTTGTATATACACATGTATAGAAACTATACATAATATATGTATATACACACACACACACAGTCAAAAGTTTGGGGTCAGTAGGATTTTTAAATGTTTTAAAACGAGCTTCTCCTGCTCACCAAGGCTGCATTTATTTAATCAAAAATACTATACAAATTGTGAAATGTTACTGCACATTATAAAAGAACTGTTCAAAAAGTAGTTTATCATTTAATTTAATGACTTAAATATATATAGACAGTACACACACAATTATTTACACTATTATCTTGTATGCCAGACATTGCATTTAGTGATTCCAATGCTAGTTTGGCATCAATAATGTATTTTGATAATAAAAAAAAGACTATTATGGTCCTATTATATGGTCCTTTGGAGATCCTAAAATTTGGAAGAATAAACTCAGATCAACAACCTCACATATCCTGTTAATATTTATTTAACAACACAAAAGCCAAGATACAAAAGCCATGGTTGACTGGCCTGTAGATCCACTTTTAGCAGTAATTAATTAAAGTAATACATTTTTATATGACCTTATCAGTCTCTCCAATCATTCTGGAGAAGATTTTTAGCAAAGCTCTTGTCAAAGCATTTCAGTCAGGATGAGGTTTGGACTTTGACTGGACTATTGGAACATTGATTTCTTTTTGTTGTTTTCTTGTTGTTCTGTTGTGATCTACTGATCTGTCGTTGCTTTTTTTTTTAACGGGAGTTGTTGCATGTCCCAATTTAGGCTAAGCTTTAGCTGTTGGACAGGCAATGTTTAAAACACACCTGAAGGCACCAGACCAACAACATGATTGTTTAAGGCATTTGATTAGCACTGTCTGGTTTATTGTTGTTAATGCTATATCTTGTTGTTCATCTGAGGTTTTATTATCCGAATTGTAAGACCTGCTAAAGATTAAATCATTTTTATGTCCTGATATGGAAATTGTTAGGACATCCTAACCTTTTCACATGACTGTAGGTAAATCTGACCTGTTGGCATTTATGGGTATAAATGCCCCATTTTTTAATCTGGTTTCATGTAAACCATATTAACAACAGGGGGTTGTAAATAACACAGGTTTAGTAGAATTCAATAGCTACGTTTTCATCAACCTATTTTTATGCGCATTTTGGAGATGTGCATAAAAGTAGGGTTGATGGAAACACCAAAATGTGCATACATTTTGAAAATGCACATATTAACAGTAGGATAAACTTTTTATACGATAAGAAAAGATGCGCAAAACTACGATGGAAACACTTTTACCAAACAAATTCCAGTATGTGCATTAAAAAAAGTTATGTGATTTTGTTATAAGAGATCATGTGATGAATAAAAATGTGTGTGAATGCAAGCTGAACACACTGTAAAACATCTGAAATTTTGTTTTGGTCATTCTAAAATGCCTTAACCATTTGAGTATTAGTGTTATTATGTTATTAATGACCTCCAGACCTGTCAAGAGCGTCTATGCTCTGCATCTCACGCCTTCAAACACCAGCACACATTCACTGCGTGTCAGGATTGTCTTCTGAGGCACAAGTCATTTATTAATTTATTTAATTTTGTTTGCTTCGACTCGTTGGATAGAAATCTTTTACGTGATCATCCAAAAATGCGAATTAACTTGCGCAAAACTGAATTAAAAATAGCTATTGACTTTTTAAATATTAAAAATTACTCAGTGGTGCTTTTGGTGTTAAACATATTAGTTCAGCGAGTTTAAAAATAAATTATTCAGTAAGTATACATTAATTTGATCAAAAGTGACTGGAAAAATGTGTACAGAGTTACAAAAAACAACTTTTCCATAACTATGTGTAATAGCTATTTGCCGGGGTTTTACCTGCACTGTAGTGAATATGCGTGCCAGAGAGCCTGCAAACAGCAGAAACACAGAAATAGCCGATAGCTGCCCAGTGTGACCATTTCTGTAGTTGGTACCGGCCTGAATTAACTAAAGACACAGGGAAAAATAATTTTAAAATGGCATAAATACATTTCTACTGAATCCGTTGCTTTGACATGTTTGTTTATTTAGTCCACTTTACCCGTCCAAAGATGATGGCTGGCATATTAGAGGCTTGCATGGTAGTGACAACCGACAAGGGTGTCACAGGAGAGAGAAGGACTGCCAACAGACCAAAATAAACCACTAGAAAGCCCAAACCTGCAAATAATAACAGTACAACCAGAAAGTAAAGCCTTAAAATAAATTAAGTTTAGGGTGTTGTCACATCTCATGTGTTTGGTTAGATAAAAATGAACTCGATATGTGCAAATGATCATAAAATACATCATAAAACGCAACCATAAAAGTTAAAAAGCATATAATTTTTCATCACAAGTTGCCCATTAAAATTCTGTATAGGTATCAGAAACATCTCCTCACAGCAGATCTTTATTTGTATGTGTGACTGAGGAACTATCACATGTTCTATCACATGTACACACACACGCTGAATGCATTTAGCCCAGCACGCTCTTTTGGATGTCCAAGTTCTGATGCAAAATATTCATATCTTTAGGTTTAAATTTCATATCTTTAGGTTTAGATGACCACAAAACAACCTCAAAACATTATGCAATTCTGAGTGTGCCTCATACAGGTGAGTGGGGATGACAAACCACCTGTAGAAAACATTTATTTCGCTGTCATTTAAACCGATACCTGCACTAGTTTTGCAGACGGGCACACTTACAATCACTCACTCATTCATTCATTCATTCATTCATTTTCTTGTCGGCTTAGTCCCTTTATTAATCCGGGGTCACCACAGCGGATTGAACCGCCAACTTATCCAGCATATGTTTTACGCAGCGGATGCCTTTCCAGCTGCAACCCATCTCTGGGAAACATCCATACACACTCATACACTACGGACAATTTTATCTTACCCAATTCACCTGTACCACATGTGTTTGGACTGTGGGGGAAACCAGAGCACCCGGAGGAAACCCACGCGAACGCAGGGAGAACATGCAAACTCCACACAGAAACGCCAACTGACCCAGCAGAGGCTCGAACCAGCAACATTCTTGCTGTGAGGCGACAGCACTACCTACTATGCCACTGCGTCACCCCTACAATCACTCAACATCTCATAAAACATATTGTGCATTTATGAAGTGAGCTTCACACAGGTGAGTGGCCAAAAAAACCACCCGTAGAAACACTCCCCTAAATCTAAATCTAGCACTTAATTCTCTGAGCACAAGCAGTTCCTTTGTAAAATTAGCACGACTTCTGTGTGTTGCCACTTCTTATTGATTCTCTGAATGCCTCCTCAATTGTAAGTTGATTTGGACAAGTGTCTGCTAAATGACTACATGTAAATGTAGTTATAAAATGACAATGTGAGCACAGAGCAAATCAGGACTAAATTTGTCATTTTCTTTTCCATTTTAATAGACCAAATGATGAACTGAAATCCAAATCAGTGTGAACACATCTGTAAAATTGTACTGTGAGATTGTCTCATTTTTACCTTTAATGGTTTTTCCTCCATAGTGCTGTATGAGGAAACCAATGGTCACAGTCTGAAACATAAGGAAAAGTGCCTCACCCCAGGAACTGTCCGAAAAAAAAAACACGGTTATATTATTATACTAGTTAAATTTCCAGTAAGCAGTTTTGTTTAATATTTATAAATGCAGTGTGTGGACGTGTAAAAATGCTAAAAGTGTTAAGCATCATTTTGACTATGAAAGCGTCATCATAGATGTACCTGAAAGGGAAGCTGTTGGCTAAACTGTAGGCCATGGTGCCTGTGATGGCAAACAGCTCCAGCAGCACAGAGTTAAAGCTCAGTCCCTCTGCACTTTTAGCACCAAGCAGCTTCAGAATCTGAGGTAGCTTCACTATGAAGAAACAAGCACAAAACATGTTAGAGGATACTAATTGTCTGTCTGAGTGTTGTAAAGATAGGTGAGACATTCCTTACCCAATACAGAACCAAGAATGATGCCAATGCCCAGGCCTTTGCTGATTACAATCTTCAGACAATCCACTGTAAAAATTCACAAAGAAGAAGCTAAATCACACTTTTAAATCATTTGTATGCCGTTAGACACAGCTGATCATGTTTTTATTACAAACTACACAGCAAATACGTTAAATTTATTTTATATTATAACATGCTACATGTATAATATAATGACTGAGGTAAAGTTGGTTTTATATTTGCACATTCGTTCAGTGACAACATGTGACACGCTCCCTATATTGTTTACCATGGTACTTTGAATATTCAGTCTAAAATCACATGTAAATATAACGTTACATACATTAACTACATTAATTAAATGCATATAAAAATAAATATACTACATTAGCATTGAACAATGTTGTACTTTGATAGTCACCGGCTGCTAATATGATTTTCAAGTAGAAAGTCTTAATGTGTGAATATAAAACGAACTTTAACATAATTAATATAATTTTGTAACAATGTATATGACGTTTACTTTAACTTAACATTTAGCTAATTAACAACTGGAAATCAAAACCATAAGAGTTCGAAGTTGTGTCAGCTTTTACGGAAATGCCCGATGATTGCCGAATACATGCTATGAGTATCCAGTAAGAAACGGACATGTATGAGCTTCCGCCTGTTCCAACAGCGCAAGGTAATGCATCTGACGAGGTTTATTAAAGTGTAAATTGAATGAATAGCACACATTTACAGTTCAGAGAACAGTTTAATGCCTACAAAACATTTTTGCGTGAAATATTTGTATTACTAAATAGTTTAAATTAATTCAACCTCTCTCATTTAAAGAGGCTAATGCAGTTATTAACAAAAAGTTGCAAAAACTAAAATAAAATAAAAGGTGTGCTGATATTTTGCAGAAGAGAAATCCTGTTTGTCATTGAATCGTTGTATGTATGCAAGGAAAATCCCTTACATTTCTCTATAAGATAAATACGAAACTAATCAGTGTGAACCTACCGTGCAGAAGATTGAACTGTAAAAAGAACTCGTCGTAACATTTTTCTGGCATTAAATAATTAACCAGAACATCTTTGAAAGGATCCATGAATGATTTTTCTACAACTGCTTCCGAAGCCGCCATGATTGCAAACGTCAAATCCAGTCACGTGATCTCGGGTGTTGCTGCATTTCAAATCCCTTTATTTATGGAAACACTGCAAACTTGTGGTCATGCTAAGCTAAGTGGTTTACGATTCAAGAGAGGGTTCACACACACAATTTTTATTATTACTATTATTATTATCGTTAAAAAAAAACTGTCTTTTCTGCCAACAAAAGGTGGCGCGATTGTTCCACACACGATATAAAATGCTCTTACTATGGCAGGCCGACTTAACATTTAATCTATACAACACACCGTGCACTGTAAAACCCAACAGCCAACTTTATCAAATGAAATGAGTGTAGTTAACTCAAAATTTACTGAAAGTTAATTCTACTCATGTGAAAAGAGTTTTGAACTCAGTGTTGAAGGTGATGAGTTAATTAAATACCTCATTACTTCAACTTAAATGGAGTAAGTTCACAGTACTCATTTAGATTAGTTTTTTTTTTTTTTAGCTCAAATGGTTTGTAGCAATCGGTTTTCGTCAAATGGTTTGGGTTGCCTTAACTTATTGGGTTTTCCAGTACTCAGTTGGCTTGAGTTGACTTCATTTATTGGGTTTTACTGTGCTCAAATTGCTTCATTTACTCAAATGGATTAAGTTTACAATACTCAATAGGATTAGTTTTTTAACTTAAATGGTTTGTTGCAATTGGTTTACTTAAACGGTTTCAGTTACCTCAACCTTTTGGGTTTTACAGTGTGGGCAAAATCTATACCTTTACTCACATAACACCCTGCTTTCAAAAGACCTTCAGGATAAAGTTGTAAAAGGCACAGTTTAGGAAAAGGCTACAAAACATTTCAAAGACTCAAAATGTGATTCGATTTCATACTGTATGACAAATAAATCAATTATTTCAAAGGGGTATGATGATTTTCTGTAGGCACTGTAGATCTTATTTTGTTTAGATGCTAGTATCTGTTTAACTACTTATCTATTAGATTGAGTTCATTTATTACTAATAGCCTTTCTAAATACACACTAATTCTTATTCATTAAATATCAGTAGATACCTCATTTTTTGATATTAGTATATTTGTCTTTAGATACTATAGTGCATATTTCATTAGCGACTAGTAGCAAATCTAACAAGTAATCTTTTCCCCCATTGATCTGAACATGTTACGTGATACAGACGAAGAGCTCAAATTAGGCACTAATTAAAAGTAAAGTACAGATACCTTAATAAAATCTTACTCCAGTATAAATACAGCATCCTCATTTTCAACATTACTTGAGTCAAAGTAGTATTTGATTTTTTAATTTACTTAAGAAATAAAAGTAAAAGCCCTTCATGTTTATTTTGCAGGAAGTTTGACGTCACACTCTGATAACCACACTGATAATTCATGATGATTGAAGTTAAAACCTTAAAAACCACATTCCCACGCTGAACCTCGTTTGTAAAATCAAGTGAATCGTTTACTGGAGACTGACTCTGAACAGATCATTTGAATCAGTGAATCGTTTGCTGGAAACTGTTAACTCGGTCACAGAAGTCATTCACAAATTAATTGTTGAGTGCAAATGCCACGATCAAAATAACTTTTTACTTTCATTTAAGAGATGTAAGTGGAGAAAAGAAGTGCAATATTTTGTTTTGGAATGTAGTAAAATAATAGCATAAGTTTCCTAAAATAAAAAAAACGATGCATATTTAAAATATGAACTTCGGTACAGTAGTGAAGTAAAAAAAAAACTTGGCTACTGTCCACCACTGCATGTTACTTACGAATTGTAAAGAGTTACTGATTACAAATTATGTGACAAAATTTGAGTAACTTAGGTTCCACATTTATAGTTATGTAATCTGAGTACTATTGGATTACATTTATATCACATAAGCCATCTTTACCAAAGTCCCTTTAAGGCAAGTCATTTCACTCTGCGGCCATATTTGAAACACCTCTTGGGCAGTATGCTCAGTTGTTGCTAGATCGGATATGGTTGTGGCCGGAAGTTGATGAGAATTATTTATATTATTTATAAAATTTCCCATTTATTGTATTTTATTAACGTCGTCTACCCTCACCCCTACCCTAAACCAAACCATCACAGTAATGTAAGAACTGTAGTTGTAACGTGTACTTTTTATGTAATCTATTGAATTACCCAATAAATTGTATTTTTTAACGTCTACCCCTACCCCTACCCTAAACCCAACCGTCAGAGTATACTCTAAAAATATTAATTGTTGTTATACAGTGTCAAAAAAATGCTGCTATATTGATATATGTGCTAGACTTTACCAGTATGCTCAGGCATTCTGTTTGAATGGGGAAACATCAAATTCTCCAAAATTGCTTGCCAAGCTATGATTAAATTTCATATTAGGAACCAACGCTTAAATTAAACAACAATTGTGTCTTTAGTTTCATTTCTAAATGTTCGAATCACACAAAATCGGTAGAAACTCACGTCTGTTCTGAGCCCCTCCCCCGGAGAATCCTCAGCCTATAGCGATAAATGATTGGCTCCAGTATGAGAAGGCGGAGCTTCATTCACCATATTGACCGTTAAAATTTCCCCCATACAAAACTATACAAGAGACATGCCTTGTGTATTCTCCAGTCTTTGTCTTTACACAGACGATTTAAGAAGGGTCTAAAACGTGTCTGCCCAGAATTCAGTGTAAAGATGCTATGATGCATTAAATGGTCTGTGTAAATTAATAATTTTTAGTTTAGGTTTGGTTTGGTGACACCACATTTTGAAAAATATATATTTCATTTTGCCATCACCGACCACCTCTTTTTAACCTGTAATGGACTGTTTATACTTCAAAAAACAACAGTAATATACCTTGCTGTTAGGGATTGCTGTATAAAACAATATCACATGTTTTGATTTTTAAAACATTTACTTAAAATTAAGTAAATAAAAAAAGTAGCATTACAAAAACCAGTAATATCACTGCTACATCAAATAATGATTTCAGTGGATAAATAAAGGGGCAGGTTTATTATGCATAAAATATATAAACACTAAACTAAAGACAAAACAAATCAAAAAGCAGATGTGATGGTTGAGCTATTGTTTAACAATTACAAAAGATAGCGTCTAACAAATAAGATGTAGTATCTAATAAATATCTAGTATCTATTAAATTGGATTTGGTATCCAGTGAATAATTACCAGTGTTTAATAAATAAGGTCTTGCAGCATATGAATAAGACTTTATGAAAACAAATATTTATATTATTATAATATTACATTATTGTTATGATCTGGGCGACGCAGTGGCGCAGTAGGTAGTGCTGTCGCCTCAGAGCAAGAAGGTCACTGGTTCGAGCCTCGGCTGGGTCAGTTGGTGTTTCTGTGTGGAGTTTGCATGTTCTCCCTGCGTTCGCGTAGTACAGGTGAATTGGGTAAGCTAAATTGTCTGTAGTGTATGTGTTTCCCAGTGATGGGTTGCCGCTGGAAGGGTATCCTCTGCATAAAACAAATGCTGAATAAGTTGGCGGTTCATTCCGCTGTGGCGACCCCAGATTAATGAAGGGACTAAGCCGTAAAGAAAATAAATGAATGTTATAATATTATTATTTCATTTATTCATTAATTTTCCTTCGGCTTAGTCCCTTTATTCAACAGCAGAATGAATCGTCAAGGCGCTAACTTATCCAGCATGTGTTACGCAGCTGTGGCCCTTCCACTCACAGCACAGTATTGGGAAACATCCATACACACTCATTTACACACATACAATTTATTTAGTTCACCTATACTGCACGTCTTTGGACTGCACTTCTTTGGCAACCGGAGCACTTGAATTAAACCCACGCAAACACGGGAAGAACATGCCAACTCCACACAGAAATGCCAACTGACCCAGCTGGGACTCAAACCAGCGACCTTTATGCTGTGAGGTGTCAGTGCTAACCACCGAGCACAATTTGTATATTATTATAATTTTGCTACTTGCAATATTTCTTTCATGGATAATACGGTTTTATTTGTTTTAATCAGGTTTGTTAAAGGTGCTATTTCATAATTTTAGCTAATTTCTGCAACATTTGCTATAATAATGAAAATATTAATGTACAATGAGGGAATCCTTTAAATCATAAGAGTGTAGCAGAATTTAATGGACAATTATCTTTTAAATTATTTTATATTTCAATATGAGAAAAGATATAAATATATTTATGTGACGGAGGAAAAAACAAGGTAACACCAGTAAGAAAGACAATGATCTTCAGGGGTGTTGCTATATAAAAAGTAACTAGTGACTGTAACACCAGTGATAATTTTCAATTTTACTAAATTTCTGCTGAAAGGAATCTAAACATATGTTGATAATCAATACAACACAATGTATTTGGTTGTATATTCTTAATTCATCCTTTTATATTCTAGTTTTGTACAATTCCTTAACACTAAAGGAAGTTAATGCTAACTAAACACTTCAGTTGAAATCATGAGATAAAAATGACAAATGTCTAATATCTGAAAACACACCCTTCATTTCCACAGTGATGCCTCAAAAGGCTGTAATTCTTCAAATAACATGTTTCATTTTAAAATATAAGGAAATTGTAAGTGTAATATCGCTTTTAATTCTATAGGGACAAAATAAAATATGCAGCTTTCTGTAGAATAAACCAGATGCTGGAATGGCATTATCAATGAACGATTAACATACTTTACATGCCAATTTGCACATAACAAATGCACATATAACATAACGTTGTATATATTAATATACCTGTACATAGGCACGGGATGATAACCGTTTTCAATGTATACCGCAGTTTGGTAAAGTCAAGGTTTTAAAACCATCAATTTTCTGATATACCATTTTTAAGGTATGTAAGATTTTTTTGTTTTTAGGACAACAGTATCTCCAGCAGAAAAGATCTCCAAGATATTTTACATTTTAAATAAAGAAATCTGGGTTTTTGAAACTAATGAAGACAGCAGAAGTCAATGATTTATTTTAATTATTTAGCTTGACATGTTTACTGCTCAAAAATAATATAAATGCTTCTCAAAATAAAAATATATTGTGTTCAAAAGGGAAAAAAGTTTTAATTTTTTACCCAGACATTTAAAAAATATTTATGATTTAGAGCAGTAATTACAATACCGTAAAACTGATATTTTTATCCAAGGCTATCATACTGTCAGAATCTTATACCGGCCCATGCATATACCTGTACTTGTAAATTTGTGTATTTGCATTCACTACTTCTATTTTTAAAATATATTTATTATCTGTTTTTTGTACTGTCTCTGTATTTCTGTTGCACTGTAGAAGCTCTGTCATGAAAACAAATTTCTTGTATCTGTGAACATACCTGGCAAAAAAATCGGTCTGTTTCTGAATGAATGAATGAATGAATGAATAAGATTATATGTTGAAACGGCTTGCCATACTCTTGATAGTTTGTCCTTAGTGACTTTCCGTAGAAGTTCATGGCGCGTTACTGAAAATGAAGTGTTTAAACCGCCTAAAGAAGAGCAAAGGTGTTTGTTTTGTTGAGCTCAGATTATCCCATACTACACAGTCAAATGGCCACGCATTGCTCAATAAGAAAAACTGAATCTGGCATCAATTCCGACATTTCTGGTCAGCCCTACAGCGTGTCAGTGCTGAAGGAGGGTTACTGTACGGCTGAAGATGACGGCGCGTTCAGGGCAGACGGCACTATTACTTTAATCACAGGACCAAACACTATTCTAGTGGACACCGGCGGTCCGTGGGACAGAGACATTCTCGTGGCTAAACTCGAGGAGAAAGGTTTGACACCAGACAGTGTTGATATAGTTGTCGGAACCCACGGTCACTCGGACCACGTGGGAAACTTAGGGTTGTTTCCTGAGGCCAAAATAATAGTAGGATGCGACATAAGCGTGAGAGATAAATATCTGCCAAACCAGCTGGCGGAAGGACAGCCTTACACTATAGACAACTTTGTAAGTTATTCATATCATATACGCACAAAATTAGACTTACAAGAGGGTATTAACATATTTTAACATATAGGAAAAAGCTTAAATACTAATCTTAGTTAACCCTAGTTGCAACATTAACACGTTTTTTTTATTTGATAATGTGTTGATCTAATGTAGGCTAACATTAAGTAAAGTTAACAAAAATGAACAAACACTGTATAAACACTGTGGGTAATCTGGAGTGGTTAATCTCTTAGGTAAAGTTAAAATGTAAAAACAGCCTAAACAACAAAGCATTGACAATAAATAACCTACATTAGTATCTGCTGTATACACTCACTGGCCACTTTATTAGGTACACCTTACTAGTACTGGGATGGACCCACTTTTGACTTCAAAACTGCCTTAATCCTTCATGGCATAGATTCAACAAGGTACTGGAAATATTCCTCAGAGATTTTGGTCCATATTGACATGATAGCATCACGCAGTTGCTGCAGATTTGTTGGCTGCACATTTATGATGCGAATCTCCCGTTTCACCACCTCCCAAAGGTGCTCTATTGGATTGAGATCTGGTGACTGTGGAGGCCATTTGAGTACAGTGAACTCATTGTCATGTTCAAGAAACCAGACCAGGCCATGTGTTTTTAATCTTCTACTGTCCCATTTTAGGTAAGCCTGTGCGAATTGTAGACTCAGTTTCCTGTTCTTAGCTGACAGGAGTGGCACCCTGGTCTTCTGCTGATGTAGCCCATCCGCCTTAAGTTTTGACGTGTTCTGCATTCAGAGATGCTCTTCTGCACACCTCAAGCGTAACAAGCGGTGATTTGAGTTACTGTTGCCTTTCTATCAGCTGGAACCAGTCTGGCCATTCTCCTCTGACCTCTGCCATCAACAAGGCATTTGTGCCCACAGAACTGCCACTCACTAAATATTTTCTCTTTTTCGAATCATTCTCTGTAAACCCTAGTGATGGTTGTGTGTGTGAAAATCCCAGTGGATCAGCTGTTTGTGAAACAACCAACATCCATGCCACGTTCAAAGTCACTTAAATCACATTTCTACCTCATTCTGATGCTCGGTTTGAACTGCAGCAGATCGTCTTGACCAGGGGTGATTTTAGGATTGTCATTTTAGGGGGGCTTGGCTCCTGAGGTTAAAATAAATAAATAATTAATTTATTATAAATATATAAATATAATTATTTTTAAAAAATTATTTATATATATATATATATATATATATATATATATATATATATATATATATATATATATATATATATATATATATATATATATATAAGCTTAATATTACATTTATAAGTAGTAATTTAATAGTAAGAAATTAATAAAAGTTAAAATGTTTAATATGGTAGGGTTGTATGCTAAACTAGCAGTATTCCACTGCACTGCAAAAACAGAGATAGCCATTTGAGTTCTGAATGAGCCAAATAGGCTCAACACACCTGTTTACAGAAGTAAAAAACACTTTCTATATTTAAGTAATTTTTTTGTTTCAATGTATTAAATAAATAAAACTGCCACTTTTCTTATTAAATGGCAAATTTAAATAAATATTTTTAAACCTACAGGCTAATTCACGTATTTCATGATCTGAAGCACAATAATAAATAAGTTTTTTTAAATGCAAAACAACACATGATGTTTCTATCTCTGTCAGTGACTCTGACAGTTAAAATGAGTACATTCTCTTAGTGGTTCTGTCACTGTTTTTAATCCTTTCTGTGCGAGACTGTAAGTTATAGTTAATGCCACATGCACTAACACAAAACGTGTTTTATATTGGTAGTTAATTTTGATATTAAAATAGCGAAATGTTCGATAAGAGCCACTTTTTCAAGAAAACTGCTGTGATTATGAGGTGAGCACCAATAAAACAGTAGATGGGAAACCCGATTGCTCCTCCATGACATTGGGGATACAAGTGGATCTATAGCAAAGAACTACAGCCCCCCTAAAATAGGCCTAGCAACGCCCATGGTCTTGACCATGTCTACATGTCTAAATGAATTGAGTTGCTGCCATGTGATTGACTGATTAGAAATTTGTGTTAACTAGCAGTTAGACAGGTGTACCTAATAAAGTGGCCGGTGAGTGTAGGTAAAACATTAGAATTTTTTGGAAGAACCTGTATGCATATGATTTAAAATTTGGGTTAAAATAAGTTTTTAAATAAATTGTTTTTAATGGTTTTCTGTCTGTTTTGAGCACTTGGGAAAGCTGTGGAATAATAATTTGACAGGACAAATAAATTAGATTTAAAAATAATAATCATATAACAGTTTGTGTATATTATTATGCATATCCTATCATAAACTATAATCTGTGTATGTGTGCATTAATTTACTAATTCTAATGCACCTATTTGATCCTGTTTATCCAAAAGGTATCTATCATTTCCACGCCTGGTCACATGGGCAGAGATGTCAGTGTCCTGGTAAAAGGCACATCAGAGGGTTCAGTGCTTGTTGCAGGAGACTTGTTTGAACGCTGTCATGATGAAGATTCTTGGAAAGAGCTGAGCGAGAATCCTCAGATTCAAGAGGCCAACCGGCAGATGGCGTTACAGATGGCTGACGTCATCATTCCTGGACACGGGCCATTATTTAGAGTTCACAGGGAGTAACAGCATTGACACAATCCAGGACCTGAAGTTGAGTAAACTGAACAATCTTGACCTTATTGAAGAACACGTTCATTTAGGTCACCAATCAGTGTGATTATGATTTAAAAATAGCTTTTTGTTGATGACTCTGAGCATTCACTTCACATATTACTCACAAGTATTTCACATCCGGCTGTCTGAAGTGACTTCAAAAAGCTAGTGTGCCTGGAAAATAAAGTGTGTTTCTCACTTTAAACCGATATAATAAGGCCATTGGAAACATACAGCGGAACATACAGCGGAAATCAGGTCGCAGTGCTTTTTGCTGTAAATGAAATAACTTAAATCATGAATGTTAATCGTGGCTTTATATCCTAAAGTAAGCTTTTACTTTAAGTTATATTTAGACTTTTTAGTTATATTTAGACTTTGAAGTTATATTTAGACCTTATCTTTTTCTTTCAATCATGTGACAGAAGATGAATGATTTAATTGACGTCAGATGAGGTAACTGAGTAGTAAATGAGGTCAAAGTTTTCATACTAAAACTGCTTTCGCAAAAAATAATCTATAGATGGATTATTTTAATGCTTGTCATTGGTGGCAAAATGATTTGCTGTTGTGAAGCACCTTAAGTTATCAAATGCTGAATTGAAAAATAAAGGTCTTTACATCTTAGGGCATGTCATTTTACGTGACCTAAATGTTGATACCTTACTTCATATTATAACCCTTTCAAATTATTTACATTTCTTCAGTTAGCAAACTCCCTTATCTGAATTGGTTAAAAATGACTACAATGGAAACGATTAAATAAAAAAGAGCAAAAATATGATACGTCTCAGTGAGTGTAACACATTGCAGGTTTTTAATAAATAAAGAAAAACGTAATTTGATGGAATAAAAATAACACCGTGTGCTAGTATTAAAGGGTCAGTGGATGCTTTTTTATATCTGAAGTACGAATTTAATTACATATTAGTTTTTATTTTTTGTCCCCTCACCCCCAGCCCCAGCCTTTTTCATACTAGCTTATGTTTCAGAAATGGATTCATATCCAGGTTTAGCATAGGATCATAATGCATTTACTCTATTTGACAACTGTCAAAAACAAAAGAACTAAAAAAAAAACACATATTTTAAGTAACATTCGGGTCAAATAGAGTTCATTAATCTTACAATCATTTGGCATCTCACATTGGTAAGCCAAAGCGTTTGTGTAAAGTCCCTGCACATGTTTTTTCTTTTACCATGCAGGTTTATGTAAATAGGTTGTGGTTAAGGAACCAAGATGAGAGTCAGCGTTGGCCCTTTTTTACATACACTGTTAAATATAAAGGTTCCAAAATGGGGTTGCCAAGTTGATCTACTTTTCAGTTTATTCTATTTCAGCCCATCTAAAAACTTAGATTCTTAAGATTCTCGCTAATATACACTCAACAGCCACTCTATTAGGTACCCCTTACTAGTACCGGGTTGGACCCCAATTTGCCTTCAGAACTGCCTTAATCCTTTGTGGCATAGATTCAACAAGGTACTGGAAATATTCCTTAATTTTGGTCCATATTGACATGATAGCATCACGCAGTTGCTGCAGATTTGTCGGCTGCACATCTATGATGCGAATCTTCCTTTACACCACATCCCAAAGGTGCTCTATTGGATTGAGATCTGATGACTGTTGATGCCATTTGAGTACAGTAAACTCATTGTCATGTTCAAGAAGCCAGTCTGAGATGATTCGCGCTTTATGACATGGTGCGTCATCTGGCTGGAGGTAGCCATCAGAAGATGGGTACACTGTGGTCATAAAGGGATGGACATGGTCAGCAACAATACTCAGGTAGGCTGTGGCATTGACACGATGCTAAATTGGTACTAATGGGCCCAAAGTGTGGCTAGAAAAAATCCCCCACATCATCACCACCAGCCTGAACCGTTGATACAAGGCATGATGGATCCATGCTTTCATGTTGTTGATGCCAAATTCTGACCCTACCATCCGAATATAGCAGCAGAAATAGAGACTCATCAGACCAGACAACGTTTTTCCAATCTACCATTGTTCAAGTTAAAATTCAATTTATTTAGCATGTTTCCAACTGCCACAAGGCCTCACAAAGTGCTTTACAGAGAAAATACAAACAAGCAGTATGGGCATAATAAACAAAACAGCAATAGTTCCATAATGTAAAATAAAGCATAAAAGATGTAAAATAAATGATACAAAAACAGTTTGGTTTCAATGCCTAAAACAAGAAAGTAATAGACCCTTTAAATAAAATTAGCAGTGACGAAGCCATTTTTAATTCTAGCGGCAGTGTGTTCCAAAGGCAAGGACCTTTGTCCAATTTTGGTAAGCCTGTGCGAATTGTAGACTCAATTTCTTGTTCTTGGCTGACAGGAGTGGCACCCGGTGTGGTCTTCTGCTGCTGTAGCCCATCCGCCTCATGGTTGGACGTGTTGTGCATTCAGAGACGCTCTTCTACATACCTCGGTTGTAACGAGTAGTTATTTCAGTTACTGTTGCCTTTCTATCAGCTGGAACCAGTCTGGCCATTCTCCTCTGACCTCTGCCATCAACAAGGCATTTGCACCCACAGAACTGCCACTCACTGGAAATTTTCTCTTTTTCTTACCATTCTCTGTAAACCCTAGAAATAGTTGTGTGTGAAAATGCCAGTAGATCAGCAGTTTCTGAAATACTCAGACCAGCCCTTCTGGTCAACCATGCCTCATTCACAGTCACTTAAATCACCTTTCTTCCTCATTCTTATTCTCAGCAGCAGATCGTCTTGAGCATGTCTACGTGTCTAAATGCATTGAGTTGCTGCCATGTGATTGGCTGATTAGAAATTTACGTTAACAAGCAGTTGGACAGGTGTACCTAATAAAGTGGCCAGTGAGTGTATATTATTGAGTATTTGAAATGTAAATGAATATTTTTTTCCCACACAAACTATAACACAAAATGTTAAAGACACAAAAATGTTAATTTACTCACTAGTCACCCTCAAGTTGTTCCAAACCTATATTCCTTCCGTTCAACGCTAAAGATATTTTGAAGAAAGAAGAAAACCTGTAAACATTGACTTCAATAGCATTTGTTTTTTCTCCTTTAGAGGTCAATGTTTACAGATTTTCATCTTTCTTCAAAATCTTTCTTACAAAATTTTTCAATATATCTTCTTTTGTGTTTAAAAGAAGGAACAATTCATAAAGATTTGATTAAATTATATCTATCCCTTTAACTCTTCTCCCATCACGGTTATTAAATAGAAATGTTCACGTATCTGTACCTTGACCCATTTCCCAACAGTTTTGACGTGCACTGTCATTACATAAAAATACATTTAAAAAAAAGAGGTCTACACCTTTCTGATTAAGCAGTGTGAATTTGGTCAGAGTTTCCGCTGAGGGTTTACAGGTTTTCAGATTAGAGAGTATGTGGGATCTGTTTAAGTGCACTGAAAAGTTTAAAGTTCAGCCAGAGCCACACACCTCCGACAGTAGATAACATTGACTGAGCTCTGGGATCAAAGGGTAATATTATATCTTTACCAGCAATGCACTTATTGATTTATTTGGGTTGGCAAAATCAATGTACTTAAAAGCACTAATTACTCCATCTAATAACAAGTCTTCATTGACAGGATGGCATTGGCTGTTCAAAGTACAGTCATTTTATGAGCACTAATGTGTGATAAAGGTGTGACATCAGTTGTGGTCTGACGTCGAAAAGGTGTGTTTGACTGGTCAAAAGCAGTATTTATAATCCACCTTCTCCTCGATTTAACACACTCCAGAAGAAAGGCTTAACATTTCTGATTCTCGGTTTAACAAAATACTTACATTATGTGTACCGGAAAGTGCGCCAAGTTTATTGGCATCAGTCTCTATCCATTGGCGCTAGTGTCCATCCTCAGCAACATCTTTCTGTTCTTCCCTGATTTTAAAACCAACTATGCTGCAGAGGATGCCGACGGAGAGTACCGTCTGACAACTGAGATCAAATACATGGGAGGTGTTGTTGGAGGCGGCATCTTGGTGAGACATTTCTACTTTTGAATTGACTTTTATTTTAGTGTTGTCTGCTCGGTTTCTTGGTTTCTATTTATGTGAAAACTAACAGAGCATCTGTTTTGGTTTCTGAAATGTAGACTACATCTCTTTGAATTATTTATGTTTGATATGTCTGCTCATTTTTAACCTTAGGTGCTGATTCCTGCGATTCACATTCATAGCACTGGGAGAGAAGGATGTTGTGCAAACCGTTGTGGGGTAAGATTGGCCATTTTCGAAGCTTCAGCTTTTTTCACTTTATTCTAAAAGTTCAGTGCAAGTCTATTAGCCTCATTAGAAAAATAAAGGTTTATTTTAAGGTGACGGGTTATCCCAAATTGTACATTCTATGATCTTTACATCATTTATCCCTAAATCAGTAATGAAAGAAAATTTTATGAGACTGTTATCACCATAATGGATTTAACTTAAAAAAGTAAGACTTTGAAAGATGAAACTGCATTGTATAAAGGTGTTTTTGTTCATATTTTAAGTAAAACTAGGTTTAAATACCACTATTATTTAAAAGTAAATACTTTTGAGTGTGTAACAGAAGTGTAGGCAGGCTTTGGCACTCTTCGTAATTGTTTCTTTACCAGATTGTTTAGTTTATTGTGAAAAAAATGTTTGCCATGGTAATCTTTCCAAACCGTATCAATCAAAAGTTACAGTGTTTATTTTGCTAGCCAACATTGTTAGTCTTGAGGTGAACAATTTATATATGCAGGCTAATCCACAGGGAGGGAAAACTTTCAGTAATTTCTAATTCAAATCTGACTGTTTGTCTCTGCTATGGAATGGCAGATCTTATTTGATTACATCAGTTTGACCGATTGGGCGAAATATGCTTAGCCATGCCCCTCTGACCGTTAGTTTGCTGTGAGTGAAAGATAGTAGGAGGACTGCAAAACTGAAACTCTGCCACCTACTCAGTATTCAAGTTGTTAATACATCATTAGACTGAAATAAAAGTCTGCAGCAACTTCCGTTTCACACAAATTTAAATGAAAGCCTAAAATTCTGCTTCCTCTCTGGAATGGACTTCCTTCTTTGATGATGTCAGATTGACAGCTTTAACAGAATATCCTAAACCACTCTCTCAAGAAATTGGTTTGTCAAAAGTAAGAGATTATGAGTTGTACCACATGTCTTTATACTTGTGGGGGAAACCGGAGCACCCGGAGGAAACCCACGCGAACACAGGGAGAACATGCAACCCACAGTGCTACCCACTGCGCCACCGCATCATCCTAGTTGGAAACATGTCACAATCAAACAGATCTGCACTTTACATTTCTACAGGAAATAGTAAAAGCATGTAGGTTTTGTATTAGGCAACTTGTTTTAACAAACTACGATCTGTTTCTAATAACAATTTTTGAATTTATATGCATTTTAAATTTCTGAGTTGGAAGTGCCCTCAACTTTATCATTAGAGAGAGTGCAACGACTGATTTAGATCATGTGAGCCTTTCTTAGACATCACATTACAGCTTTGACTTCTCAACAAAGCTAGAGCATTAACTTTATCCATTGCACTTTAATTGTTTGAAACCATTAACATTTACTGAATGAGCAAAAAACAGTTGCCGAAGTTTTTAAAACATAATTTTGTGCTTCATAAAAGAAAGTCATGCAGATTCAGTGTAACATACTGGTTAGTTTCTATCCAAACAAATACTTAAAGTCTTTGTGAAACCAAAATATATATTTTTAGATGCTAATATGCAAGTCTTAAGGATATCTATAATATAGTGTGCTCCAAAAAAGTGACGAAATTTGCATTTAGAAGACATAACAACCACAGCTTGCAGCTTGCCACTTTCGTCCCGATGGATCAATGATTTTTTTTGACGCCTCGTCAAATCTACTGACCAATCAAAGCTTTTAAAGAGGCTTCTCATTTGCATTTTATTTAATGCGCTTGAGCTCAACCACTCTCATCGGTAGAGCTGTTGTAAAACAAAATGCTATTTTTTTTTTTAAAAGGGGATAATATGTCCCATCCTGTCTTCATGTTTAAAGTCTGCATGAACTAGAAGCTGTGACTGTTTTTTTTTTTGTATGGTGGCGCAGTTCCTGGAGAAACTAAGTATTAAATGAGAAAACAGTGGTTGTGGCTTGTTTTTTCTACTGCGAGCTGATTGGATGTAGTAAAGTAGGCATTTCATTCAAAAAGATGGGGAAAAGGGTTTGTGGAGAGTTATTATAACCTAACAGACTCCTCATTCTCACCATTTCTATTTGTTGTCAAAACTGACAGTTGGAGGGGTGTGGTGTGTTAACAACGCTCAATACCTCAGACAGAAGTAATCTGAGAATTTAACTCAAGTGCATTTTCAGATTTCAGTGAAAGATTAGAAGGGCAAACTATTTTTTTTTTCTTAATGACATGCACAGATGACTTGTTCACCACAAAACTAGCAATGTCAGCTAACAAAATCAATATGGTTAGTTTTGACTTCATTTGTACTTTTAAGTTGAAATAACATCACAGATGGAACAAAAATGCATCTTTCAAAGCACTTCACTGGACCTTTACGTAATTATGATCGTTTCTTTTGTACATATTTTTGTGAGCCTTTAACTGACCTGTTGTTCTGTCTTTGTCCACTAGATGTTTCTGTCCATCATCTTTGCAGCAATTGGTGTGGTTGGTGCCTTCTATAGTGGTGCCGTAGCTGTGGTTGCATTGCTTAAAGGGCCAGTTTGCAAGATTGATAGTGGCGAATGGACCAGACCATTCCAAAACGGGTAAGAAGTTATTGGTGCATCCCATTTAAACCCTGTGCTTAGTACAAACTTGTTTGAGTTGCTTTTTTCTGTTAAATGCAAGAGAAGATATATTGAAGAATGTTGGAAGTGAGTAATCATTGACTTCCACAGTTTCTACTATAAATTAGTGTTGTCACGATACTGGAATTTCCTAACTTAAATACAATACCTTGAAAAATATCAATATTTGGTACTTTTAGTGTTGTCATGATACTGGAATTTCCAATTTCGATACGATACCTTAAAATATCAACATTTGGTACTGTTGTCAAGATACTGGAATTTCTAACTTCGATACGATACCTTGAAAAATATCACTACTCTGTACTGTTGTCATGATACTGGAATTTCTAACTTCCATACAATACCTTGAAAAATATTGATGTTCGGTATTGTTGTCACAATACTGGAATTTCCAACTTCGATACGATACCTTGAAAAATATCGATATTTGGTACTTTTAAAATTATTAAAACAACATAAAAAATTTAAAAATAAGTGAAAAAAGGGGAAAAAAGTCCAAAAGGCAATGAAATCTTAATGATATAATCAGTTAATAATCCCACTGCTGGTGAGAAGAGTTTGCAAGAGAGCAAAGACCGTATCGATACAAACCAAAAGCAAGATTATATGATTTTAAATATTTCAGTAGCGATATTTATCGATATTGCAATATTTTTGACAACACTGCTATGAATATTAATGGCTGTTGGTCTCCAACATTCTTCAAAATATCTTCTTTTGAGTTCAACAAAAATAAGAAACTCACTAAGGTTTGGAACCATTTGAAGTTGAGTAAAAATGAGTGGATTTAAATTTTTAGGTAAATTATTTGTAAAAATACTGAAAAAAAAGAAAAAAATTAGATAATAATATGACTGCATTAACTATGCACACATAATTGTTGCTTCTTCTATTGCATGTTCATGTGATTTTTTTTTTTTCTTTTGCAGTACTGAAAACTACCTGGGAAACTCTGACACCTGGACGATTTGCGATGAGCCAGAAAACATAGTGGAGTTTAACCTGGGCCTGTTTGCCATTCTGCTTGTGGCTGCTTGTTTAGAGCTGCTGCTCTGTGGCTTCCAGGTGTTCAACGGCCTGTTCGGCTGCATATGTGGTACATGCAATCGCAAAGAGGTACGTGCTGTAGAATCAAAGGTGACTTCATTTCTTAAGGTCACTAAGTTACTCATTAACTGCATTTATTACTGATACCATTGCAACAGTAAGATTGATTTGCCTTATTTTTTGATAGCGAGTCTAAATTATGCTTTATCATTTTAGACGGCTTAAGTTCAGGACGACACCAGATAACACAGCATCGGTGATACCGGTAATAAGTCAGAAAGGACCTGCAAAAGATACTCAATTTATCAACGTTATATGTTGTCCATATATTTTGCACATGTAATATTGAATAATAGATTGAGAAACACTTCATGTGGATAAAGGCGTCCTATTTTTGTATAAATGTAAATATGTTAAAGTTTTATTATGTTGTTGCTTATTTCATGTTGTGAATTAGGCAGATTTCATTACATATCTATTATAATGTTGTTCGAATGTATGTTTTTTTATGAACAGAAATTGTATACAGATGCAATGTGCATTAATTTTCTTAACTGTAAATAAACAACAACAAAACAGTTTTGAGTTTATTTTTGTTGCTAAATTACATCTATGCAAGGCTATCAAGATAACTCTTCAGATACCAGAAAGAGTCAGTTCTAGTTGCAATTTATGGTGGAGGAAGTATAGGATTTTATTTTAAAACAAAATCACATTAGAACGTTTTTGTCAGGCAGAGATCATTGTCAATGGTAAATGTACCACATATCCTGTTTTAGTGATAACACAGTAGAGATAAAATTTAGAGAACAACCTATTTCCTAAGTTTGAAGGTCACTGCTTCTAATAATACCAACAGGAATAGTTGAGTAAACCGATGAGTTAAGGAAAAAGAGTATATTAAGCATTTTTTATGATTCAAATATATTCTGCAACCCAGTGTAAAGACTTATATTTGAGAATGTATTAAAACTTAGTGTACACTTTCAGAAATTTCGCAGTAATTGGTGTTAATTTTGCACATGGTGGAAATATTCTTAATTATCATAGAAAACCAGGTTGTCTGGCAGCCAAACTTTTTAGTTTTCACTAGTTGTCCAGATGAAGGACGTAGAGGGTCATTTAACCAGAGCAAGAGAGACTGGTCATTCCAAACGTACGATTTCTAGAATGGCATCGTAATAAGGTCATTAATGCATTCAAGTCCTCTAAAAAGGCTGATTGTAAATGCACACACTACCTGACAAAAGTTTGGGCTCAGTTTTTTTAAAGAAAATTATTCTGTTCATCAAGGCGGCATTTATTAAATGTAAAAAATTTACAATTTTAAATAACTGCTTTCTTATTGTGTGTAGTTTCAAATGAAATGATTACTCCAGGTATTATTGCTTTTATTGCTATTAATAATAATAATATTAATATTAACAAAAATAATAATTCATATTAGAGTGATTTCTGATGGATCATGTGAAAACTGAAGTAATGAAGCTGAAAATTCATCATTAAAATAACTGGTATAAATTATTAAATTAAATGATAAGCTACTTTTGAACAGTTATTTTATAGTGCAATAACATTTCACAATTGTACTGTGGGTACTTTTTTATAAATCAAATGCAGTCTTGGTGAGCTTCTCTGTGTTTTTAATTCAACTAGACAAGGACAAGCAATTTTTAGCAGTACAGTATTTTGACACAAAAATATTTGAAAATCTGGAATCTGAGGCTTCAAGAACATTTAAGCAACGAGAAAATCTACTTTAAATCTGTCTAAGCGATGTTCTTCACAGTGGACATTACTAATTAACATTTTTTAACATATTTACAGGTATAAATGTACATAATGTCTTCATGATATTTACTTAATATTCTAATATTTTGGCATAAAAGAAAAATCTATCATTTTGACCCATACAGTGTATGTTTGGTTATTGATATAAATATACCCATGCAATAAGGGGCGGATTTAGTGATTAAATCCTAAGCAATTCCAGCCATAGAGCCCTACAGTCCTAAAATGCACCTTTTGTACTTTTAATTGTTTTAGTTTATTTCCTATATCACTTAATCTCCTTTTCTATGTTTTATCTTACTGCAATATCAACATTTTAAAGGATTTGTTTTCTTAAAATGAATTCACAACTAAAAATAGTAATTAAATAGTGATACTATTGTTATTTAAAACTAAATCTTGATTTGACTGCTGGATTGCTCTATGATTGTGAGGTTTAAGAGAATATTGTGTAGTTGTAATAATGATATTAACATTTTACTTAATAAACAACAATGTTATAGCTCTAATTTATTCTTGGGGGCCTAAAAATGTCCTGAGGCCCTGCTTACTTCACTTATTGGTTAAATCCGCCCCTGCATGCGACATAAGAGTGGTTTTGTGGTCCAGGGCCACATATATGAAAAGAGGGTCACACCACCAGCTCATCCAATAAGATCAATAGTATGAAATGTCCACCAATAGGAACAAGACATGTGAATCTAGGACTTTTTTTGAGGGGGCGGGGGTTGCTGACAGCTACAAACACCAGTACAGTAAGTGCTTAGGTGATGTTGTATGGGTTTCTTTGTAAGCTAATGGCCATAAACACAAAGAATAAGGAGTAGTAGGACGAAACGTCAACAAAACAGAAGAATGAGACAAGACTAGATTACAGAATAACAGACCATACAACAAGACACCCCAAAACCCACAGTTTTAATATTTTGTTCTTTAACATAGTCATACAGACCTTTATCATTACATTCAAACAACAGTAGTAATTAAATTCAGTCACAGTGTCACACAACACAGTAGATAAAGCAGATCCTTGAAGCTGAAAACACTAAAAAAATGAAATGTCCAAGCCAGAGTCCTGAACTAAACCTTAAAACCTTGCTAGCAGTTATAGCTAAGATACTTAGTAGTCAATGAACTGTGGAAGAGACTGAAGAAGAGCAGATTGAGATCACAGCTGAGCAGTGTGAGAGGCTGCACGTGTGTTGAAATCATTCATCTACAACGTCCCACTCATTTTTGACTGCTGCAATCCTCAGAAGTGTTACAGGTATCTTATTTTGTGCTACAATCAGTTCTGATAACTGCGCTTTTCACAAAATAAAAATGTTATAGTTATTATTTTATTTTTATATGTTTTAAAATATTTCTGAAAAACTGAAACGTCTTTTAAATTGTTTTATAATCTTCATTGTATATTAAATGCAACCTGTTAGCAAAGACACCAGTTTGGTTTTTATGTATGTACAGTATATGTTCATTCCTCATAGTTGTTCAAGAAGCACAAGAAAAGGGGCAGAAATGATTAGACTTATGCGCTTACCACAAAAGCATTTCCTGAAGCTTGAGATGAGACTGCGACATTCGTCTGTCTTGGTTCATCGTCATCAGTACCAACTTGGAGGAAACACAAACGGTGAGTTTAATTTTAAAATTAAACCCAAAAAAATCTTTTTTTAATTGGATATTATTGACAAATTACAGTTTTGTGTAACGTACAACTTACTTTAAGGAAACAGCTGCTCACTTAAAATCTAAGTCAGCGTCTGAATGAGAAATGATTATATAGGCTGCACATATGTAAAAAAAGTAAATGTCAGAGATGAACTGAACAATATTAAAGGCATTGACTTTTCTGACATATGTCTTATCTGTTAGTCCATTTAAAATGGCATGTTTCAGGGTTATCAGCAGCTATATCTGTACATTTAAGATGTGTTATGTGTGCAACTTTATATACTGTATGCTATAATATATTCTATACACTTGCATTATATACTTTAAATTTACTACTGAACTTTACAGTTTTGTTAACACATCCACAATTAAATGCTTAACTCATATAATATAATTTAAAAGGCAAACGGTGCACAGTCAAACAGTAAAAATGTATATATTTGTCTTTTTTCAAAGAATAATATACATAAACCTTAGTACTTTGCAATAAATTTAACAAAAACATGGGTGTCAGTCTGACACGTTGAAGATATAGTGTTTCCTTAATGAGGCTGTTTATCTCACTTGACATTTTAAAACACATGTGTTAACCCTAGGTTGGTTTTTGAGCCCCTTGAGTAGGAGGAAAGGTTTACTCGCACAGGCTCTTACTCAAACTCCTATCGGTACATTGCTGATATCTGTACACAATCATTAAGCAAATTTCAATTTGAGATTGCTAAACATGAAGATGACGCAACTTGATAAGTTGTTACAAAATTTCATTTCCATGGTTTACAAACTGACGTTTGACACCACTGGTTGTAGTCTTTGCTGTCTTTGTTTATTATGCCACAGGGTGGCGCAAACAGAAATTAAAGCGCTTATAAAATCACAATGATTAGTAATATAAAAAGAAACAAACATCTCATGCTGTTGCCGTTACATTGTGCATTACCAGTTTTATATCTTATTTTGCAATATAGCCCATAACTAGGCCCACATGGAATCTGCGCTCGCAGAAATCAGCAGATTTCCGCAGATTTTTTAGCCCATTATTGTAATCATTTATTTACTTGTGTAAATTTATATTTATTCAGTTTTTAAGTTAATTTCAGTAACATTATTGACTAATATGAAAATGTTCATATAAGTTATTTACAATTAAATTTTTAAAGTAATAATTTCTGTCTTTTAGTTCATATATTATATGAAAGACTTGCTTTGTTCACCAAAAAGTGGATCTAGATGGATTTGCATTGTAAACGTAAACAAAAGTTAAAAAGCTATTATTTTTTATTTCAAACATTACATTTTTAGTTACTATACACCCAAAATGATTCCGCATAAATCTGCAGATTTTTTTTTACAAATTTCCGCTGGGGGAGTGGGGGTACATAAGATGTACATATGCAGTTTTAACAACCAGGTGTATTTTAGACCTGTCCAGTTTAGCCTGCATCCCAGTCCGTCCCCTGAAGTGGTTTGCGATTGGATTTATATCCATCTCAAATGTATTTACACCTGTCCTTTTTATGATCCGATAGCTATCTGATTTTTAAAAAATGCGACTAGGTGTAAACAACCCTTAGGGTTTCTTTGAGTTGCTGACCACAGACTTATTTGACCACAGACTTATTTGGTTCCTGACAAAATAATAAGATGTGAACCAAACAGGACGCACATGGGAATTTTAGAAGAACATGCTGTGTTTGCTGGGTAGACACAAAGGTTTGGTCTACAGAACAAGACTCCTACATTAATTTATTATCTATAATTTACAATATAAACAGTCATTTATTAATTTGTACACTCTCAGAAATAAAGGGACAGGAGCTGTCACTGGGCCAGTACCTTTTTAAAAGATACATACCCAAATAGTCCATAGTGGTACCTCAAAGGTGCATATTAGTACCCAAATGTAACTAAGTACCTTTGAGGTACCATTATGGACCCTTCAAGTACAAATATGTACCTTTTGAAAAGGTACTGCCGCAGTGACAGCCCCTTTACCTTTATTTCTGAGAGTGTAGTGCACCTCTTCTTCTTTACAAGAAAAAAAAAACATGTTTGTTTAATCGCTGCTTCCCAGCTGTCCTAATATAAACTGATATTAAAATGTAGAACTAGAAGCTTAGATCAAGGTATTTGGCAGACCAAAAATCCCTGACCATTGGCTCTGAGAAAGCCTAGACGAAGCCCCAAAAGGGTTAGTGGAACTACAATTGACCGTAGCACACTCGTTTTATGCTACCGTAGAAACCTAGCTATTGGTGTTGTGACCCAGATGGGAGTGAGGTTAAGGGGTGAGTGTAATGAAGTCCAGCCAATGAGAATTTTGCAAATAAACTTTACTCCCCGGCGCACTAGTGACTGTTGCAAGACCCTGTGGTCTTTAGCGCCCCTATGAGAGCATCCACCTACAACCAGAATCAGAGGAATTGTTTTGGTGCCGTGACCCGGACAGGAGTGAGGTTAAGAGGGCAAGCTAGTAAGATCTTTGTGAGTAAACCTCAGTCCTTTTCCTCTAAAGGCACACAACAGTCTGTGGTCTTTAACTTTAATTGAAACTGTGCTACCTCACCACAATCATTGAGCACCATTCAAACATCTGAGCAGGTTTGAACTCTGCTCGGATTGGGTTGAATAGAACCAACCGGAGGGGTTAAACTAACGTTCATTACAAAACCTACTGTTTCTCTATCTTTACAGGCTATTAAGGACTAGTCAAGAAACTAAGTCCCACGGACAACAATGTCAAGTTCAACATGCTCGAATTCAACAGTCAAAAGCCATCAGAACTGGATTTTTGTTACCGTGTATTCGGTGGTCTTCCTAGTAGGACTTTCTCTCAACGTCACTGCGCTTGTGATTTTCCTACGCAACATGAAATCCCGATCGCATACAACCATGTACATGGTTAACCTAGCGTTTGCTGATGTTCTTCTGGTTTGCACGCTTCCAGTGCGGATCTATTACCATGCAGGTTTGGGGTGTCTGCACCAGAGGGTCTGCGATTTTGCCGGCGTCATACTGCTAAGTAACATGTATGGCAGCATCTTCCTCCTCACCTGCATTAGCTTTGATCGCTGCATAGCAGTCTGTTTTCCGCTGTCTTCTCTGGTCCGCGAGGGCCGCAAGAAAGCATGGTGCGTATGTTTGGGAATATGGATCCTAACTCTCGGAGCAAGTTTACCCATCTACTTAAAACCGAGAAATCGCAACAATTCCAGTACAGTGCACACAATGAACATGACAATGAATAAGACCAGTCAATGTTTTGGTGCTTTCCCTACTTATGCAACTCAAGCAGGTGTTCTTGCTTCCACAATAATATTTGGGTTTGGGATCCCACTAACCGTCATGGTTATCAGCTCATGGGGGCTCATTCAGGCTATAAATAAAAGCACAGCTGTTCAGACCAGCGAACTTGTAGACAGCAGACGAATTAAAAGGATGATAATAACTAACCTGGCGATCTTTCTGCTTTGTTTTCTGCCATATCATGTTATTCTTGTGCTGCTTCATTTGTTTAATAATTCAAATATGTCAGACTCAATATTGATGGTCTATCGGTACAGCCTCATGGTTGCTTGCCTGAACGCAATGCTGGACCCTCTGGCGTACTACTTCGCAACAGAGACATTCAGAAAAAAAATGGATGTTGAAGCTGTACGCAAAAAATGGCTGATAAACACTCACAGCTCGGATGGAAACAATCGCTCTCGAACCCCACTCACAACATAATTGTCACCTTTTTCTACCCGTGTTGCTTTCTGCATTATTAGCAAGCAAGCAAGTAGATCAGGAATAAGATTAATAACATTTGTGACTCATGTGTATTGCAACGGAGATAAAGGAAACCACAAAGATGTATGACTTTTCACTATTCTGGATTAGTTGTGAGTGTGTGCAAGAAAGTACAGTGTGTGCAAAAGCAAGTGTAATATAACCTCCAGTCAGAAGGCATTGAGCTTGCTCATATCTGAGAAAGTAAGCAGATGAATCATTCAGTCACTGATGTGCCCTTGCAAGTAATTTTAATTTTACAAAGAACTCTGACTGGAATGGGCTTGCAACATCAAACATGACACATATAACGTTTTTTTTGGGGGGATAAATATACGTAAAAGTATGTTGAAAGATGATGGTGATCTGAATTGGGTATGTCAAATTAGGAACATTTGTCAACATAGGCTCATTCTGAAAACGTACCCCTATATACATTTCTGGAGATCGCGAATTATGTAGCCAGAAGTATGAATGACTGCATTTCATATTTAAAATGGATGATGCGGGGTGGTATGGCGCCATTCCTTTTCGTGCTTACCAGCTGACCGCTTACCTCCATATGGACGGCTTTTCTGCTGTTACATATTTGTCAAGTGGCTCGCTACATATGTCAGCGGACTTGTGATGTGGATTGGAGTTGACCGTGCTGATGGGGTTTAAGCGAAGAACGGTTCCAGAAAGCGAGTAAGACAAAAACAAAAGCCAAAACGTAAAATAAACAAGTAAATAACTGGGTGAGAATGTGGTAAAATCTGAAAATGTGGTAAAAATCAGGCGAGTGCTTTTTTTTTGGATTGCTTTTGAAAACACTGTCAGTTGGGTTTAGGGAAAGAGAACGTTGGGTCAGTCAGTCAGTCGACAGTGGCCTCTGGTGGATTTACGCAAGAACAGCAGGTGTGAATGGCACTTGTGAGAGAAATTTGAGACCTGAAAAAGCATACACAGCGGCCTCTGGTGGATTCGTGAAAACAAAAACTGCAAAAAAACGTAGCTCCTGAGACATATTTGGTGCTTTCCAGAAATGTATTTAGGGGTTTGTAATCAGAATGAGCCTGGGTTGAAATTTGTAGAGTTAAGAGCTACTGGTTTCGCGTATTATATTAGAATGTGAAGAGTTCCGGTGCAAAAACCATGAAATTTCCTTCTGAAATGAAATTTTTTATTTACATTCAGTTTTTGCGCTTTAAAGGCAATGAAAATAACCAACTCTTAACTCTGAACGTCTTAACTCTTCATTTATATATTTGTAAAGTTATAAAATTTGTGTGTAAATAAATGAGCATGTATGGAGTTTTGATATGATCATATCAATTGATCTTATGTTACCTTATGGTATGATTGTTACCTTTACATAGAATAGTATTTGGACAAAGGCATGGGACGATAATCGCATTCAAGGTATACAGTGGTTTGGAAAGTCAAGGTTTTAAAATTGCCAACATTGTCTGCTATACTGTTTCTAAGGTTTGTAAGACTTTTATTTACATTTTTTTGTTTTTTAGGTCAACAGTATCTCCAGCAGAAAAGATATCCAAACATGGCGTTTTAAATTGTAAAGAAATCTGTGTTTTTGAAACTTATGGAGACAGCAGAAGTCAATGATTTATTTTAATTATTTAGTCTGACATGTTTACTGCTCCAAAATATTATAAATGTTTCTCAAAATAAAATATATAGTGTTCAAAGCAGAAAAAGTTTTAGTTTTTTACACGGACATTAAAAAAGAATACATTTCAGAGCAGTAATCACAATACCCTGAAACTGTGATCTTTTATCTAAGGTTTTTATACCGTCTGATTCTTATATCAGCCCATGTCTTGTTTCATTTAAGTGCTAGAAAGTTTGGTTAAAATGCTGCAGCTTTTCAATATTAGTCTAAAATTTAAACCACCTAACCCCCTTTTTCCTGTGTGTTTCCACACTCTTCCCCTATTTCACCACTTCCTTTTTGACCTAAATGCAACAGATACTGATCTTCTCATGCGTAAACCATAATACAAAAAAAAAGAAAGTTTCATTGATTAATACTAATTAATAATTTGATTAATACTGATTAAATATTTGTTTTCATTTTACAGTTAAAGTTATTGTTATCCATAAATGTGATTTTCTTCTTTTAGCTTAATTTGTTAAAGCAAAGTTGAAACATCCCTCTTATGATGCAGTTTCCAAACACACAGCTTTCTCTCTCTCTCGCGCTCTCTCTCTCTCTCTCTCTCTCTCTCTCTCTCTCTCTCTCTCTCTCTCTCTCTCTCTCTCTCTCTCGCGCTCTCTCTCTCTCTCTCTCTCTCTCTCTCTCTCTCTCTCTCTCTCTCTCTCTCTCTCTCTCTCTCTCTCTCTCTCTCTCTCTCTCTCTCTCTCTCTCTCTCTCTCTCTCACACACACACACACACACATATAAATGGGTTGTTCAGCAGTTCTTTGTGGTAGTTGAGGTGCCCTTTAGCACAGCTAAGTGGTTCTTTGACTCAAATTGGTTCCCATACGATTATAAGCACTATATAGCACCAGTATTGGTTCTTTAGTTGTGCTTTGGGGTGGTTAAAGGGCTAGTTAATGCAAAAAATGTAAATTTACTCATTATATACTCATCTTCAACTGGTTTCAAACTAAAAGTTTCATCTTCAACTGGTTTCTTTCTTATGTACAACACAAAATACGTTGTTTTGAAAAATGCTACAAACCTGTGACCATTGGCTTAAAAGAAAAAACTAATGCGATGAAAGTTAATGGTTACAGAATTTCAGCATTTTTCAAAATCTCTTCTTTTGTGTTCAACACAGAAAGAAAAGCATACAGGTTTGTGACAGTGAATGGTTTGAAAATGACAGAACTATGCTTCTAAAGTGATACATAGCATGCACCATCTTTAAAGATATAGGTGTCATGTAGCACTTAAAATCTTTCCCCTATGATTATAATTCAAATAGATCCACTTTTAGGGCTATTTAGTACCATTTTTTAGAGAGTAGTACATTTTTTGTCCGCAGACTTTTTCTTTACTAGCTTGAATGGTTCATTCATAAAGATATTTTGAGAGTGAGGAGACACTTGATTGAATTCATACGTTATATGACATCACTGAATTATGTCACACATAATGGTTGTTTATTTATTTGGGAATTATCTGCATCTTTACTTTGTTTGCATTTATACAAAAACATAAAAAAGCACATCCTCAAACATTTACAGTGCTCAATTTTAAGGTATCTCATTTTCATTTTTACTCCAGTCCTAAAGGCTATTCATGAAAGACTTAAGCCATGCACACTAGCAACAGGGAAATCTGATATGCAGATTTCTGATATATATAAAATATTTGACCATGTCTGTACATTAGAGATAATTATAGTTTTAACCCAAAGAATGACCAGTCTGTCAGATGAAGAAGAGCCGGAGTCAGAGATTCAAATAAATAAATTAAGTTTACTGAAGATAGTTTGCAGTTTCATCAGCAGAAGCCAGCTTCAACACTCGCTATGAGTTCCTAGGCCGCTCTGCTTACAATCACAAATCAACATCAATTACTGTATTCTCAAACATAACGTCATTAACTGCGTCATACACATAAATGTTCTAACCTGATTGGTTAAAACACAGATAGACAATGAAAATGTCCACGTGGGTGTGTGCGAACAATTCTGAACAATATCTCAAGCATATAAACAACAGACATCCACTAAACTGTTTAGAGCTGACTCCAGACCTGTGAAACGGATCCACAATCAAATAGAACACACACACACACTTAAAGTACAATCTGTTTCTTACCCAAGGTTGAGTGTACTCTGAGCCGTCTTTATCAAAACTGGTTAAAAACCGGTATAATCTACATTCAGGCAGTTATATCCTTACCACACAAAGTCTATCTTGAATAAAAAGTAAAATCACTTTAGACATAGTAACACATAGCAATACAAATAGGAAAACAGCTGTACAGTTGTTTTCAATCATCAAGCCCTTCAGTTCCACTCGAGGTCTCCATGACCTCTGACCTAGTTTGGTGGCTCCTGAAAATAGAGTTACAAAGCAACAGGAAAATGCACTGAACGTTCTTATATTAAGCAGTGTGTTAACTTTATTCATTATTCAGATTATCAAATTAATAAATTAATGAGAAAAAGGATAAATGTTGATCCATGCTCGGATGGATTGGAAAGCAGAAATCCGAATCCATCAGTATGTATTTGTAATTGTAATGGTTAAAAAATGATGCAATGACCATTTTGTTTCATATATGTACATGTATGACATATTGTTATTACAATCTATGATCATATTTTCAAAGAAAAAGAATAAGAAATGTAAAGAAGTTTGACATTAGTATGCTTTTGTAAAAACTTTAAATAATAAAGCACTACTTTCAGTAATCAGAAATGTGCTTATTGCCATGCAAGTTAAAAGGTTAGCCTATAGGCTATCAGAAATTTTGGGATGATTTGGTATGCATAAAACATGAAACAAGTATCTAACAAGTTTTTGTGCTTCTTATAGATATACTTTATTTAATTCTCAGTTCAAATGCAGTGCCAACAAAAAACACAGTAGCTAAGAGCTACTCAAAGGTTACAAAAACTGTTTCATTTCCAGTATGCTTAAAGGTTACATTTTTATAAACTAAAATGTAGATCAGTTTAGTCTGGAGTAGTAGGCTACTGAAATGGTACACTTCTTGTAGCCTACATGTGATGTTATGTGAGAAAGCATTTTCAGCTAATGCATCTGTATTGTGCAAGCTAATGTTATTAATATAAATTGGGCGCCCCCTGGTGGAACGCTTAATCATTTTGCTTTCAACTATTGAACAATTGAATTGACAATTTCACGAACGTAATTATTACTGATTAAACGTTTACGTGTCAGATACAGATAATATTTATGATAAAGATATATATTTTGTTGTTGGTTTATTCTTCTATAGGTCTGTGTTTATTAGCTAAGTAGTCTGTGTACAATTGTTTAGCATACCGTGATACCATTGTTTGCCTTAAATGATATTTGGTACATATAAATTTATTATAATATTAATGTTAATTGCGGCTGGAAGAGTATCCACAGCATAAAAAAAACATATGCCAATCAGGGACAAAGCCCGAAGGATAGTGAGTGATGAATTCATATCATTCATAATATTAATTCATAATTCATATTATTAATTTATTCACAATATTAATATTCCTGTAGTATTCTTTTTTAAATTGGTGTTTATACATAATTACGTACTGTTGTTGTTTGCAAATATTGTGTAGTGTTATATTTCGAAGCTAAATGAGCCAAATTTGTGGGCTTGACAAGTTGTAATTTCAGTACCTCAGTTAAATAGCAGTTTGATGCGTCAAATGTGTTGGAATGTCTGAAAAGCACATAGTAGCCTGTACAAAATTGTCTGGCCTAATACAAGCATGTTTAACACAAGCATTTCCAGCTGTAATAAATATTTGTCTAACAGTTGTTGATGGGTTTGATTAATTTTTACACAATGATATGTATGATTCTTCATTCCACTTTTTATAATAAATTTAATTAATTAATTATTTACACACCCTCCACTTGTTCCAAACCTGTTTGAGTTTCTTTCTTCTGTAAGCTGACTAACACTAAGGTAGATGTACTGAAGAATTGTTGGGGAAAAACATTTTACTTCCATAATATTTTTTTTATTTCTTCTAGATTTCTGCTTTTCCCCAACACTCTTCAGAATATCTTGTTTTTGTTCAACAGGAGGGGATTCCAAACCTTTAAAAAATAAGTGTTTGTTCATAAGTTCATAGTGATATCTTTAGCAATCAAACAGACTGTCTGTTTTTAAATAACTCCACATTTAATAAAAATCTATCAAAGAAAGGATTTTAATTTAGTTGAATTTGGATTACTTTTGAATTTCACTAGGTGAAAATGTGCTTCACCTGCTTTCCCAAAATATCTGAAAACAGGTGTTTTCACAGCTGTGTGAAAAAGAGGTTCCTATAATTTTAAAATATCTGTATGTTGTAATATCTGTATTTACACACTGGAGATAAAAAGATATTTGTGCATGCATTAAGTGTTTCCCAACCCTGTTCCTGAAGGCACACCAACAATACATATTTTGGATGTCTCCCTTATCTGAACCATTAACTTCATGTTTTAGAGTTTCTTGTTCTGGTGAGTTGAGTCAGGTGTGTTCGATTTGTAAGAGGTTGAAAATGCCTTCAGGAACAAGGTTGGGAAACACTGCTGTGTCATTTAACCCAAATTATTTCAATTAACAAACTCTGGGTTCAAACTGTCTTGTAAATTATTTTGATTTATTTATTCCTAATTTAATAAAGTAAGTGCTTATTTCTGGCATTGTCAGTTTCTGTTTCATAGAAGATTCTCTTTATCTTTAAGTAGTTTTAAAATAAACAAACAAACAAACAAATAAATAAATAAATATGAAAATAAATTAACAAACAAACAAATAAGTTAGAAAATAAATTAACAAACAAAATAACTAAATAAGAAAGCAAACAAACAATTTAGAAAATAAACAAACAAACAATTAAACAAATAAATGAATAAGAAAAACAAACAAACAAACAAACAAAACAAACAAACAAAAAACAAACAAGTAAAAATAAATAAATAAATAAATAAATTAATAAATCCCTGCAACGTTTTGGGATAGGTTAGTTTTTGAATGTAAAAAGTAAAATTTGGTCATTTAACATTATTTATTTACTGCTAGCCTGCTTAGTGACAGCACTGTCAATTAAGCAAAGCTCATCTCCTTCATGTGCCACTGTTTTAACGAGTCTCCCTGTGGACTTTAGAGCAGTGGATATTAGGGCTGTGTTTTTCTGCGCTGCTGAAGACTTTAGCACGGCCATTAGGGATTTGGCACCCTGTCTATTATTCGCTTGACTGTGGGTCATTATTGTCGGACAACAGCCGAAAGAGAGATCGTGGCGTGCTTCAGTGGAGTGTGCCCATCCCGTAGGTGAACAGAACAATGCAGAGGGCTGGAGAAAGGGGATGGTGTGGAGGAAGGGGAGGGACACTGGGAGATAATAGTAGTTCTCCCACTGTGAAAACACTTAAAAACTTAAGATTTCTTGGCTATTGTTGCACGTTACCATCCTCCAATTCCATCCTCCGTCTTTGTTGGGGTATAGTAGGGATATATCTTGTTTTTGTTTGCACCTGGGATTTAATGGCTAGTAAAAAAGTTTCAGTTTCTTTTTTTAAGTAATAGCTTACATTTAATTCCTTATTTTATCTACTTTACGTTTAAGCGCAGAATTAAACAGGATGCTCGTTTGAATGCTATCTACAGAAATATAATCAGTGTTGGGGGTAACGCATACAAGTAACGCAGGTTATGTAAGAATATTACTTTTCTTAGTAACGGGTAACGGATTAAGCTACTTTAAAAAAACAAGTAATAAGTAATAAAAAGAGTTACTTTTTTGAAAATGTAACGCGAGTTACTTTTTAGTTTAATTAGTTAGCTTTTAAAAATTGCTGAATTAAAATTAAAATAGTCACAATCAATCACGCTTTTAATGAATGAATGTGTTAATTTTTTTGAATGCATAGAAGAAAAGGAAAAGTGGGATTATAGTCTCAATGGACAGTGATTTTACTTAAGACAAATACGCAAAAATCCTGTTTGCCTTAAATTTTTAAGTTAAATCAAATTAACTTTATGAGTCTATTGAACTCATATTATGTTAAATTGATTTAAAACAGCTTGTGTAACTTCTAAAATAAAGTTAGAACATTATTAACCTAAGTTACAATGAACTAAAAACATATGTCTGACTAATTTTCACAGTGTAATAAAAAAGTAGCTAACACATTGCTTTAAACTTTCAATAATCTGTGTATGGCATATAAAACTCTGGGTTAGGAAGTTCTCAGATAACATTATCCTAAAATATATTTTTTTATGTGTTTTTTTAAAGCTAAATGTAAGTCTAGGTTATACAGTGCATTGGTAATTGCAGAACTCCTCTATAAAAAAGAAAGTAAGAAAAAAAACAAGTTCCTAAAGATATCAAGACTCAGCCAGGTAATAAAAAGTAACGCAAAAGTAACGTAATGTATTACTTACCATAAAATGTAATGCAACTAGTTACTATTTTATGGAGAAATTCAATAGTGTAAAGCATTATTTTCTAAAGGAACTTTCCCCAACACTGATTATAATAATATATTTTAAAGAAATGTAACCTGTTTTATTTTATTATATAACTTTCATGTGTCTAAAGTGAGGGCCGCTTTTTATTCTGTCACTAAAAAAATCATTGGATTTACTAAATTCATTGGATTTTCTCATTTTGTAAAGATGGTTGCAAACAATCTATGTGAGCTAAATTTAAACAAAGTTGAACATTACTAAATTGTGTTTAAATTTAGCCCATTTAAATGGTTTGCAACCACTTATCTTTAAAATTTTTGTTAATCCAATTTATGTATTTTTTTCAGTGTACCGCAGGTGTGCCACATATAAATAAATAAATAAATATATATATATATATATATATATATATATATATATATATATATATATATATATATATATATATATATATATATATATATATATATATATATTTAGTTTAAGGGTTAACAGGAAAGAAAATGTTCCTAAAAAGTTTTTCGGCTGAATTAAATGCGTGTAACAATTTGTGACAGCGAGTCACCAGTGAAGTGAAACTTTTGAACCCTGAGCCTCATCTCAGTGCACCAGCACTATGTGCGGAACGTGGGATCTGCGCTATTTAACAGGCCAAACCCGAGACTGTGGGAATTTGTGCTGCAGAAAGCACCCGTGTATTGTCATGGTAATTTGGGTGGGTGGAGGTTTGAGGGGGCGCATGGGTACATGTTAAACGAGGTTAAGTGAGCCTGTGTACTTTCTGCTTCCACCGAGACCACGCCACCACTACCCAAACGTGCACACTCGTGGGAAACTTTCTGAACTAGTTTCATACTAGTGGAGAATAATGACGGCCTCCAACATGGGCAACGGTCCGGAGAAGAGTTTCAACGCAAAAGAGGAGCGAAAGGTAATGTCACATTCGCCTCCTTTTGTGTGGTTTAGTGATGTCTGTGCGAACTACGGCGAAATATTCAACTTTATTTTAAGTATGATACAAAATCATTAAATATAATATGGCGATTTTACAACGTAGCTTTCACATGCAAATGTTCATTGCTGTGATAATGTGAAATGTGAATATCTTCTGTTTTATTTAGAAAAGTAAATGTCTGAAATATCAATACACTCTTCAAACTTATGGTTCCACGACAGAGTTTTTGCAGTAAAGCCAAAATTCGGGTTTCTTGAAGAACCTTTCAGTGAACAGTTATTTAAAGTTTCTTAGAGTGAATAACATCTTAATAAGTAAATAATACTTTTAAACTGCAAACAACTTTTTAGAAGCAACATTTTAGATTATGTGGATTAAAAGTTTGTTCATAACCATCAGTGCTCATAAAGAAACTTTGTAACACCAAACACATTTCATAAAACAACTCAATACAATTAGCCTAGCATGTTTTGTTTCCTCAACTAATCCCCTTAAAATGATCTGCTTTGATTTGATTTATAATTTTAAGGGATATTTTGTCCCCCCAAAATGCTAATTCGGTCATAATTTGTCATCACACTTGTTTTTTTAAATTATATATTGAAAGTTGTGGGTAACCAGTTTTTGGTCCCCATTGACTTCCATGATATTTTTCATATTGTGGAAGTCATATTGTGCTTGGGTTAGCCACAAGCTTAAAATATCAGTATGTCTTTATAAGTCTGGAACAATTTGATTTAATGATGATATAAATTATGACAGAATTGTAATTTCTGTGTGAACTATCCCTTTAAATAACTATTACACTGCCACCACTACTACTACTGACATAACAATGCACTCCTTAAAATGTGGGTTCTTTATTGGCATTGATGGTTCCATGAAAAACTTTTTACATCAAAATAACTTTTTCATTCCAGAAATGTTCCTTTAGATGATTAAAATCAAAATTTTCACAGAAACAATGGTGGAAACTTTTCATTGTCTGCATGTGGAACTGTTCTAGAAACCGTTGTTTTTAACAATGTCGAGTAACTGCAGTAAGCTTCAGGCAAGACTTTACATTAGTCGTTAAACAATGACATGAAAATGACCTCATTTGGGATGTCTAACGACTGTTTCACTCTTCAGATATATACATTACTGAACTGCCTTGTGTATTGTGAGTCTTGTATAGTCGAACCTGGGAGTAAATGAATCCCTTGAGGATATCTTCTGAATATTTCACACGCTTTCTATCATTTTAGCTGCGGAAACCATTGATAGAGAAGAAACGCAGAGAGAGGATAAACTCAAGCCTTGAGCAGCTAAAGGGAATAATGGTGGATGCCTACAATTTGGACGTAAGTGAACCTAAGTAAATAAATACATTAAATACATGCTGCCAAGCCCAAAATTATTAATACCCCTGGTAAATTCTGACTTAAAGTTACTTAAAAGAATATTTTTTTATTTAAGGAAATATTTTCTATTCACAAGTTACCTTTACTCAACCAGCCTTTTTTTTTTACTGGAAATGACACAGGCCACTACCAAAAGATAATAAGACGATGTACAAGAGTCATCATTGTCGGGAAAATATTTTTTATGTAGAGAAATATATATCAGAATTTGCCTGGGGTATTTTAATCATTTGTTTATGTCTTTGCACCAAAATGATTTATATTTCTTCAATATTTCAACAGTTTCATGAAAATAAATCATATTTTGAATTCCCACAGCAATCTAAACTGGAGAAAGCTGATGTTCTGGAGATCACAGTTCAGCACATGGAGAATCTTCAAAGAGGTCATGGACAGGGTTAGGCATTCTGCGCATCATATCTTTACTTTTCTCACACATACTAAGCTACGGTTATTTCATGTACACTACCGGTCAAAAGTTTGGGGTCAGTAGGATTTTTAAATGTTTTAATATAAGCTTCTCCAGCTCACCAAGGCTGCATTTATTTAATCAAAACTACAATTTATTCCAGTGATTTTAATGATGAATTGTCAGCTTCACTCATCCAGTCTTCAGAGTCACATGGTCCTTCAGAAATCAATCTAATATTAATTATTATATTATATTATATTATATTATATTATATTATATTATATTATATTATATTATATTATATTATATTATATTATATTATATTATATTATATTTTATTATATTTTATTATATTATATTATATTTTATTATAATATATTATATTATAGGTGACGCAGTGGCGCAGTAGGTAGTGCTGTCACCTCACAGCAAGAAGGTGGTTTGAGCCTCAACTGGGTCAGTTGGCATTTCTGTGTGGAGTTTGCATGTTCTCCTTGAGTTCGCGTCGGTTTCCTCCGGGTGCTCCGGTTTCCCCCACAGTCCAAAGACATGCAGCACAGGTGAATTCGGTATGCTAAATTGTCCATAGTGTATGAGTGTGAGTGAGTGTGTATGGATGTTTCCCAGAGATGGGTTGTGGCTGGAAGGGCATCTGCTGCGTAAAACATATGCTGGATAAGTTGGCGGTTCATTCCGTTGTGGCGACCCCGGATTAATAAAGGGACTAAGCCGAAAAGAAAATGAATGAATTATTATATTATATTATATTATATTATATTATATTATATTATATTATATTATATTATGTTATGTTATATTATATTATATTATATTATATTATATTATATTATATTATATTATATTATATTATTAATGTAATACCAATAAAAGCAATAATGACTGGAGTAATCATTTCATTTGAAACTACACACAATAAGAAGTTATTTAAATATTTTTTATAAATATTTAACAACTTAACAATTTCTTAACATTAAATAAACTTTAAAATAATAATAAAAATTAAAAACATAAAAAAATGACCCCAAACTTTTGACCTGTAGTGTGTATGTTTATGTATTTACATATCTTTAATGAGATTGAAGTATGTTTGTTTTTCAGTTAACTTTAATAAACATCTATTAGAAGCAGGTTTATAATAGTTAACTAAAATATAAAAAAAGTGTATTGAACTACTTTTAAACATGTGTATTTGCTATTTTTAATCAAGGACACACTAAACTGTTATTAAATAAGAATGAGGATAAAGACATTCAAATTTTTACGCAGGGTCTTAAAATTCAAAAATTTGAAAAACTCACTGAAATATTATGTTGTGGGTCTTAAATCATTTTAAACAGGTCCTAATTTTCCCATGTCTATGTAAAGCTACCCAATTGGACAAACACCTATACAATCACCAGCAATACAAAAGTATATTTACCAATATGGTTTAATTATCTTCCTTAAAATAACATTTGTTTTTAATGGTTTTTTAATGTTTAATCTTGGCCATTAGACAAAACCCTTAGCATTAAACCTTGTGTAAATCTGAAATTTGGTCTTAATGGTCTTAAAAATGTCTTAAAAAGTCTTAAATTTGACTTAATGAAACCCGTAGAAGCCCTGTAAAAGGTCAAATGTATCACAGTTTTCCACAAAACTAAATAAATAAGAAAATCTAAATTGATACTGATAAGAATTATTAATAATGATTGAGTACATTGTTGATCATAACATAACAGCAAATCAGCTCACATGACACTGAAAATGTAGGTTATGATGCTATTAAATTAAATCATTCACAAATAATTACATTCAATAAATATTTTTATTAACTCATTCATTCATTCATAGTCCCTTTATTAATCCGGGGTCGCCACAGCGGAATGAACCACCAACTTATCCAGCATATGTTTTACGCAGCGGATGCCCTTCCGGCTGCAACCCATCACTGGGAAACACCCATACACTCTCATTCACACACATACTCTACTGACAATTTAGCTTACCCAATTCACCTATAGCGTATGTCTTTGGACTGTGTGGGAAACCGGATCACCAGGAGGAAACACATGCGAACAAGGGGAGAACATGCAAACTCCACACAGAAATGCCAACTGACCCAGCCGAGGCTCGAACCAGCAAAATCAGAACAAGCTTCTTCTTCTTCAACAAAAAAATAAAAATGGTAGACTCCACACTTCATATTTATATTTTTATAACTTTTCAGGTGGAAGCCACAGTCCTGGCACTGGCTTCGAGTCTCGCCAGAGATACAGCAGCGGCTACATCCAGTGCATGCATGAGGTGCACAACCTCCTCCTGAGCTGCCCTGGGATGGACAAGACTTTAGGTGCCCGTCTTCTAAACCACCTGCTCAAATCTCTACCTCACATCAGCACCGAACCCAGCAACACAAGCTCCGCCGGGACATCCAGCCCTCTCCCTCTGTCCCCGACCCAGTCCCCAATAAATCTGCCTGGCTCCTTACAATCCCGTGCGCTCCACCTGTCTCCATCTCCACCCTCCAGCCCTACTCACTCCCTGGTCAGACCCCGCGACCAGTCTTCTCCACCCAGCTCTCCTTCTCCTCAGTCTCCGGCTTCCCTTCCCCCTTTTTTTCCCGGGGTCGATCCTTCCATGTGGAGGCCCTGGTGAATGAATGCAGCCCTGCCCTGCCCCCCTGTTCGGCCTCCTCTTGCCCTGCCTGGCCTGATAGGTTCCATTGCATTTGATCTCCTGGGAGGCTGGAGTGCTTTCCATTCAGTGGGGTGCATCGTATCGGGTTACACTGGGTCCCACCGGGTCGTGCGCTATCATTTAAAGCACTGCTTGGAAGCAAATGATGCTGTTTTGCATGAGGGCATGAACACATATGACACCAAAGCTGCCCTCTGTGACTGTGTAGTAGATGATCACTTGTTTAGATGCCTTACTTTTTGCTTTTTAACAATAGTTTTACTAGTTTTTTTTTTGGATTATGCATGTTTCTTTACACTAAATGCAAAACACTTATAGCGACTCAGAATTTGACACGATTGTTTGTGAAAAATACTCCATACTTGTATATTACAAGAAGAGTCTGACTAGTACCTCATATTGAAGCTGGTTTTCTTTATAAAAAAAATAATAAATCCAAGCTGGGTGTTGATTTGTACTCTCAAAATGTTTGAAAATGATGATGATGAATAAATAATAATAATAATAAAATAACTAATGAGTTTCTTGCTTCTATTTTGTTTTACAAAGCTGTAATTCACTTCTAAATTAACCTCCTAATCACTAGTTAATGCATAAAATCACACAAATATATATATATATATATATATATATATATATATATATATATATATATATATATATATATATATATATATATATATATATATAGTCTTGAAAAATATCTAGTAAAATATTATTTACTGTCATCAAAGATAAAATAAATCAGTTATTAGAAATAAGTTATTAAAACTATTAGGTTTAGAAATGTGCTGAAGAAATCTTCTCTCTGTTAAACAGAAATTGGGGAAAAAAATAAACAGGAGGGCTAATAATTCTTACTTCACTGTATATAATTGAGGATAGCCCATTTTGAAAATGAATATTTTTATCCATTTCTCTGTGAATATAGGCAATGCATTCTGGTGCATTTAAGCAAAACAGATTTATTAAACAGATATATTTATTAAAATATTTTATTTTATATTTATAAAATAAATATTTTAGTTACCAAACATATTTAGAAGTTGAAAGATAATGCAATTAAATTCAAGCAAAATATTGCTAAATAAATTACAACCTACAAAATTTCAACTAAATTCTTCAATTTTTTTGCTTCTCTTGATTTTTTCTCTTTAAAATTTGTATATAAAATTTTTCTATAACATCTAAATTTGGCTGTACACTTTTTTGGACCGTTATCATAAGCATCACCTAGATTTCAAATATTTTGTACATCTCATTATAGCTTTAGTTATTCTGCTCAAAAACATAAGTTGATCTAGATAACATACTTTACAATAACTAGCCTACATTCCATTTTGAATTCACTTGTGTTCGCACTTTTTTAGTTGCTAATTTATTAGTGGATATGTTAACATGCTAAAAAGCTGAGGATCAGTAATATATCAATTTTAAAAGATCTGTTAAAAAAATTAAGCGAATACGGCAAACAATGTGGTACCAAAATCCAAGAATTATGTTACGACTTGAAACAGCCACTAGATGTCATCAATTACACGCCAAGTCACACTGTAGCCACATGCTAAACTAATCATAATAACAGCCCCTAATGGATATAACATAGCTTGTGTTTTCTTCAAAAGAAAGATGTCTGTAAAAATAAATAAACCATATTTATTTAGTATAGTGGTGGTTAACTTCTTAGTTGTTTAAAGCTTAATATTCCATGTTTAATTCAGAATACTTTTCTTTTCATTCTTAGTATTTGAGAACTTTTATAGCAAGTTTAACTGAAACAACAAAGCAATTAGCCTACAAAGTGAGCCGTGCATGTGGCAAGCAAATACGCTGAGTCCCTTTTCCTTTTACAATAACAAGTCTCTTTTTCCTTGTACATTAACAAGTGCATGCTATAAATACAGATTTACAAATGGTTAAACATCCTCAGCGATATGAACGAGGGCCAAAAATACAAATATTATGACCAGTAAAGATTTCTTTACCAATAGTTTTAGATATATCACTGACTAACTCCTTCCAAAGGTTTGTTAGTGTTCACAGTTCCAAATACAATGAGATAATGTTCCTTTTGCCACATGGTATCTATAATATTTTGATTATGATCCAGTTATACTTGAAGTGTTAATTAAAAATGTATGTGCTCAAACACATTTTTTCAAGACACCATCTCAAGATCATAAATCCAAGCAAGTTTTTTTGTGATTTGAGTGTAGACAAAATACACACTGAAAAATAAGACTTTTGCTGCTTGTTTAAACTACTCCTTTGAAATGAGCTTAAACAACACAATTCTTAAAGTTTTTTTTTGGACAACTTAATTGTTTTATGTTCAAACTACTTAAATAAATAAATAAATGTAAAAAATTAAGTTAACTGCATTTTCCCAGCATTTTTTAAGTTAACTGCATTTCCCCAGCATTTTTTACAGTGCAGCAGAGAATTAAGTTTTTACAATATTTTTAAAAGTGCATGAATAGACCCTTTTCAAGGTGTACACAACATTGAAATTCAGCTAATGCAACACTTACATGTGTTATTTATGAAAAATGTATTTCCAACACTTTTTTTTTTTTTGCAAGAAATTAAAAAAAAGAAATGACAATCTGATGTTATTTCAGACTGTACAACCTTCAGAGTTGGACATATCTCTTAAAACCTCATCCTAAATTTTTTTTTTAGATTAGATTCAATTTATTGTCATCACAAGTACAAGGCAACGAAAATTTTGTCCTAAAATTTAATATAGGTGATGTCTACCCGAAGTAAGATTTGTTTAAAGGGATAGTTCACCCAAAAATGAACATTCTGGCATTATGTACACACTCTTCATATTTTTCAAAACCTTTTTGAGTTTCTTGCTTCTGTTGAACGTGAAAGAAGATATTTAGGAAAATACAGGCAACTGCACACATTGACGTCCATTTTTTTCTCCTTTGGAAGTCGATGGGTGCCAGCAAACCTTATTCTTCAAAATACAAAGTGACTTACAAGTAAGGATAAAAGAAGCACATTAAATCATTAGAGAGGAACAATATATCAATGCTATGATATGTCTGACTAAATATACAAGTCTAATTAGTTTTAGACAGAAAAAAGCAACATAGGCCCATTCTGAACATGTAGCCCTATATACATTTCTGGAGATCACGAATTATGTAGCCAGAGGTACGTATGGCTGCATTTTGGGTTTAAAACAAATGCTATGGGGTGGTTTGACGCTGTTCCTTACATCTGTATGGACGGCTTTTCCGTTGTGACCAGTTTGTCTGGTAGCTTGACACGTATGCTGGCAGACTTGAGATGCAGAGCCGATAAACAATTAAATAACAGGGTGTGAACTTGGTAAAATCTGAAAAATTGGTCAAAATCAGGCGAGGGCTTTTCTTTGGGCGGGTAAATCGGTCAGTCAATCTGTCAGTCAACAGTGGCCTCTGGTGGTTTTACATGAGAACAGTAGGCACTAATGGCACTTGCAAGAGAAATATGAGATCGGAAAAGCATACACAGCGGCCTCTGGTGCATTCGCGAAAGCAAAAACTGCAAAAAACATAGCTCCTGGGAAACATTTGGCACTCTCCAGAAATGTATATAGGGGTATGTAATCAAAAAGAGTCTGTGTTGGAAGAAAATGTGTCCTACAGGTGGTTTGTAAACCCCACCTACCTGCAGAGCACACCAAGAATTGCAAGATGTTTTCAGAAAAATGGAGCGTTATACTCTTTTGTGTTCAGAATAAGAAGTTTAAGATCTCATAAAGGTTTAAAACCACATAAGGAACATAGAAAAGTAAGTTTTGGGTGAACTATCCCATTAAGGCTCGTGGCCAGAGCAGACATCAATAACCACAAAGTGACCATATACTTTTAGAGTCAGGGTTCCAGCTGTTTCACCCAACATGTAATTAATCAAGGCAGTTGGTGTGTTGGGACTCTAACTTGACTGTTTAATAGTTCACCACATCCAGATGGCAATGGGTTGTTTGAACAAGACAGAACAAGTCTGTGATGGCTGACATATATCAACTAACTGGCCCCATAGTTCACACCACAGTGCTATGACTTTTCTCCCGTTTGCATTTTCCCCTTTAAGGTAGTGGATACATATGGAAAATGTTTTGTATATGGCTCTTTTAAGCATTATTCTTATAAAAATGACTGTGGGGAAAATGAGTTGAGACCATGCAGCGTGAGCCTCGTGATCCCCAGTTTCCCCTTGAGGTTCATTATTCAGTATCAGCTGGCAGAGCAAGAGCGCAGAGATGAATGGGGCTTTTGTCTGGCTTTGGATATTGTATGTGAGAGAAACAGATGGGGGTCGCATAGTTTGGGAGTACAGTGACACATCAAACCTTGGAATTGACAATTCTACAGTCTCATTGCAAAGCAGCAGATCTCATGGGCATTCATTTTAAGTGCCTAACAAGCAAGTAGTATATAGCACTAGAGTTAACTGAAGTATAGTATGTCACAGGCACACTTCAGGACACTTCATCTGAAATCACTTACAGTTTTTTTTACATTATTTGTGACCTCATAGTTAAATAAAATGTTACTTTTAGAAAATATTTCATCACATCATAGAGTAAATCAAAACGAACTCTAGGGTATAATGTCATTAAAAAATCAGGAATAACATTTTTGTCCTTAGTTTAGTCCTAAAATTAAATACAGGTGATGTCTACCCAAAGTAAGATTTGTTTAAAGGGATAGTTCACCCAAAAATGAACATTCTGCCATTATGTGCACACTCTTCATATTTTTCAAAACCCATTTGAGTTTCCTGCTTCTGTTGAACATAAAGAAGATATTAAAGGGATCATGTGACCACATTTTTCTCCTCTTCAATGAATGTGTTCAAAATTTAAGCTCATGTGATGCATGCATGATTCCTCTGTAAGAGAAGTTTTAGTTTGAAATTGAACATTTATATTAAAACATACAATTATCATATCAAAACAATAATAAACTCATTCATTTTCAGCTTAGTCCCTTTATTAATATGGGGTCGCCACAGTGGAATGAACTGCCAACTTATCCAGCATATGTTTGAAGCGGATGCCCTTTTAGCTGCAACCCATTACTGGGAACACCCATACGCTCTCATTCACACACATACACTACGGACAATTTAGCTTACCCAATTCACCTGTACCACACGTCACCTGTACCACACCTGTACCACACGACTTTCTTGCTGTGAGACGACAGCACTACCTACTGCGCCACCACCTTGCCACAATAATAAACTATTTAATAAAATTAACATTAAATTTTTCAGATGTCAGCCAATATGTCAGTATTAAAGTGGCAAATGATAAAACTGCAGTTTGCAATTAAATAACAGAACAAAATTGTCAAAATTGTTACAAATAATTATAGCAAAATAATTATTAATAATTATAGCCAATAACTTTATTAATGCAGTAATTATAAAAATACAGATGTTTTTTAAAAGTGTAAAAGCGGGACATTTTAGCCATAAATTAACATTTAGTCCTTGTCATGAACCAGTTTGTTTTTCTTTTATTTTCTGAGCACAAAAGAAGATATTTTGTAGCGTCTTGGTAACCAGACAGTTGTTGGAGACCATTTTATTTATTTATTTGACATGGACATGACAATTACAGTGGACAACCAAATGCATTTGTTTAAGTAGCAGACTTGCTAATTCTCAACACCTGTCCACAGCAGGCTTGAAAACTGAAAATAAAATAGATATAAAATAGATACACATACACAACATTATAATTCTTTACATAAAACTGCTAATAGGCAAAAGCAAAGGTGACGTGATCCAACAAACTACTAGTAGACTATTTGTGCAAACACTGCTGTTTTGTTTTAACCACTTTTTAAGTGCAATACTAAAAACATTCATTCATTCATTTTCTTTTCGGCGTAGTCCCTTTATTAATCTGGGGTCGCCACAGCAGAATGAACCACATACTCATCCAGCATATGTTCTACGCAGCGGATGCCCTTCGCATCACTGGGAAACACCCACACACTCTCATTCACACATACAATTTTAGCCTACCCAATTCACCTATACCGCATGTCTTTGGACTTGTGGGGGAAACCGGAGCACACCCATGTGAACACAGGCAAACTCCACACAGAAACGCCAACTGGCCTAGCTGAGGCTCAAACCAGCAACCTTCTTGCTGTGAGGCGACAGCACTACCTACTGCACCACCGTGTTACCCTAAAAACATTTATATTACTTTCTAATTTTAGGCTAACAGGTAAATCATTCCACAATTTGGTTCACGTAACAGAGAAAACAGATTGACCGAAAGTCCTACGGTTTGGTACAAGATTGTCAACATTAGCAGTTGCACGTGTGACACTGAGGTTTGATGCCTACTGACTAAATCTGAAAACAGCAATGGAACATGATCATTCATTCATTCATTCATTCATTTTATTTTCAGCTTAGTCCCTTTATTAATCCAGGGTCGCCACAGCGGAATGAACCGCCAACCTATCCAGCATATGTTTTACACAGCGGATGCCCTTCCAGCCGCAACCCATCACTGGGAAACCCATGCACACTCATTCATACACATACATACACTATGGACAATTTAGCCTACCCAGTTCACCTGTACCGCATGTCTTTGGACTGTGGGATAAACTGGAGCACCCGAAGGAAACCCACACGAACGCAGGGAGAACATGCAAACTCCACACAGAAACGCCAACTGACAAAGCCGAGGCTCGAACCAGCGACCTACTTGCTGTGAGGCGACAGCACTACCTACTGCGCCACTGCATCGCCCCAACATGATCATTTAAAAACCAATTTTAGATAATTAAATTTAACAAAACTATCAAAAGTAAAAAGGTTGTTTACATAAAACTTCACAATGATGCCATCGCATAGGCTTTAAGTCCATAATTTCAATGGCTTGTTTATATATTGAATCAATAGGCTTCAATGTGGTTAAAGAGGCTTGGACCATGATGTACTGCAATATGACAAGTGAGAGAATATCATTGTGTGCATGTATAATTTTGCAGTTTGATATGTTAAAAATCTTCTAATAAAACAAAAACAGTTTAGACATGGCTTAGCCTTTTTACATGTATTTTTAACATGACTATCAAATTTTGAATTCATGTCAAGAGTTATGCCAAGATACTTTAATTCTTTCACTTCTTCAATCATTTTTAATCAGCAAATTTGTCTTCCACAGTAGGAAAAGTGTATAATGTGAAAGTCAATGCTACCATCAACTGCCAAGAACTACTGGTTTGGAACAGAAATATATGAGTAAATTATTAAGTACACATTAATTATTGGGTGATCTATCCTTTTAAAAATTAAGGTTCCAAAAGTTGTTTTTTAATAACAGTTTTTGGAACTATTTTTCTAATTAAGAACATGTTAACATGTTATGAACATTTAAAAATCTCCATGATTTTTCATTATAAAGAATGCAAGGTTATCACAGATAGACTACACTTTGTGAAACCCTAGATGCCAATAAAAAGCTTTGTTTTTAAGGAGAGTACTCCCTGATGCTAAAAATAACTTCAGCGTAATAAAGAAATTATTGCCATATAACACAGATGTAACTTATTGCACCAGTGTTGCAACAATAGAACTAAATGTAATAAGGCATCAAGATGCTGCATGCAGCTGTGAAGTGGGGATAAAGTTACACTCTCCCTGCGGACTGCAGGGAGCGCGCGGCGCGGGCACGAGCGCGCTGACAGACGGGGATACAGTAATGAATGGGGGTTGGGGCAGATGGATTGTCTTTGAAGGCAGACGCGAAGAACTTCTTAAACGAGTTACAGCTCATGTACTGTAGTTTAAAGAACCTCCAGCTATTTCAGCCTCGTGGATGTTTCGTGTTAATGAACGCAGAACTTTGTTGCATACAGAGGCAGTTTGTGGATAAGGGGAGTCTCGTCCAGGCTTGACCCGCAGGGAATGCTGGAGCGCCGCGCGAAATAACATCACTGCTACTGGAGAAAAGGAGCAGCCATAATTTGTACAGACGCTTTGGAGACACATTCTAGGTGAGCTCAAACACACGATTAACGACTGTTTAGGGTTGTCCGTGTGACAGCCAACTTCTAACGAAGGATTAATTCAGATATCTTGACCACATACTCTGCGGTAAAGTTTTACACTTTAATCAGCCTCATGTTTGTTTGCTGTAGTAAATAAACTGTGTATTTGTATTGAATACGTGTCTGGTCAACATATGGTCTAATGACATCCACCCTAAAGCGCTTTTCCGTTGCTATAGTCATCCCGCGTAATTAGTACATAGATTATTCGGCTATGGGGTCGATTAGTGAGGGTAAGCTTGTTTAGCAGCTGCTAAGTTTTCAGACGAAGTGTTTGGGCTCATGTTTAACTGTGGAACAAGGCTGAACTGTTGTCCGTTTTGAGAAAAGATTGATGTCAAGTTTCCAGTTTTCCACAGAGATTTTGCAATGAACCAGCTGGTGATAAATAGATTTTCACTGAGGGGTTGTTTCACTAGCTTAAGGTGTAATGACACCCCCCAAAAAGTCAGTCGTTGTTTTTGTGTGAAAGGTCATATCTGGATGAACCTGAAAATAATGACCAATTAGTGAATGTTGAAGTATACCAACATGAAGAACAGCATCTACTTATCATAGTTCAATATCTACTAATTAAAAGTAGTGCTTTAGTTAATGCAATGTGGGTTAAAATGAACAAGAACAACTTTATTTTTACTTACGTTTACAAAGATTGACAAACACTGTAATAAATGTATTGCTTATTGTTTGATTATACATTAACTTTTAGTTTTTTAATTTTAATTGACCATTTGAACTCGATTACGATTAATGATCCATTATTTTATTTATTTATTAGATTTTTTTTGCCCTCATAGTTCACTGACAGGTTTTGTACAGTAAATATGCTCACATATTACAAGTGAGAGATTTCTGAATGAAGGGTGCATTACTTGATTTTAAAATAATTGAAGGAAACAAACTATCTACTATCTATGATTCTTTATTGAACATCAACGGAATTAAAGCACACACTGCCTAAACTAACAGTCACAAATAAATAACTTGCACCTTTGGAAACAAAATGAATTATTTTCAATGTTTTTCATATTAAAAGTAGAAAATAAGCAGCATCTCTTCTAAATAAAACAACTCTTGTATATCCTGTAAATAATGTTTTAAACAGTGCATTTATTGAATCTTCTGTAAACAAAGAATTTAATGTAAATGATAATTTTATTGTTATGGAAAATATGCCGCCTCAGGGCATGTCTGGTACAGCTTCCAATCATCTTCAATGAAGTGCAAACGTGCAATGTGTAGTTACATTTTTTGAGAGGACCACACCTGTGTGCCAGACCACACCTGTGTGTTTGACGCAAAAGTTCAAATCAGCCTTACCAGAGCGGGGTCATGTGACCCCACACGCAGTAGGGAAAGTAATTGTAATAATTGACCTGAAAAAATTTGATCGATTATAAGTTCTGAATTTCGATTTCGATTACTCTTCGATTAATCGCCCAGTCCTAGCTAGGAAAATGAAAGACAATGAACATTTAAAACCTTTTCGTATAAAAGGCTGAAAACCAAATATCATTGAGAGCCATGGGCCGAAGATAAATATACCAAACTAAATTACATTAAAGTTGCCATGGGTAATTTCCTAATTTATTAGAAACTGTTACTGTAAATAGTATTACCTAGTGCAGTATAACATTTAAAATGATAACTTATTGCAATAAAAGCATAAACAATCACATTTATTTTGCAACACAGTGGAGTTCAATGCTGAATACACTAGTCAAGCAGAATCTGCCTTTACCTTGATTTGTCGTCTATCTATCAGGTGACAGTATGTACATTTAAACTAAATCTGATTAATTTACACTAATTTTTATTATTATATTTTTATTTTTACCTTAAAGCAACACAGAGCAATGCAAAACGCAACAACAACTATAAATACAGAAAAGAAATGCAAACAAAACAACAACAAAAAGGACAAAAGACAGAAAAAAAAGATTTTAAAACCATAATTACATCAGTTCCTGCAGTTTTATACATAGGTTAACAATGTTACACATATATATATCTAGGCCAGTGGGCACAGGCAATATGGTGATCTTGCAGACGACGACAGGGTTATACCTTTAAACTTTTATCCTTGGCATTTGACAGATAATTAAAAAAGGTTTTCCAGGTGGCTTCGAAGCCAGCAATGTTATCAGAAAGATTGTTTCTAAGTCTCTCTAAATATAAAGTGCTAGAAGATTGTGAAAGCCAGGATTTAAAAAGTGGTTTTGATGCCTTTTTCCATGGACAAAGAATACTTTTTTTTAGCTGCCACCATTCTATATTGGACAGCTTATTTAATTTGATCACTGAACTTACGAAGTGAGTCAGACCAACCAGAAACAGCGATTGCTGGATCAGGGGCGTAATTTACACCATTTCATTGAATTTTTTTTTATTTCAGTTAGCTTTTAACTATAAAAGCGACAAACAAGATGGTCTCAGATGGCATGGCGGGCCAAATTAAAGGTTACCATGAGCCAATTTTGACCTGCAGGCCCTAGTTTCTCTGATTTCAAAGCATCATAAAAGACACCCATATGATTTATATGCAATATATTAAGACAACAAAGGTAATTGTTCACTGATAATTATGTAGCTCTTCCTTACTCATTTATAAAATAAGCATTTTGATGAATCTTTTAATTGAATTGTCCAATCCAGGTCACAAAATGGTCTTTTGCTGGACTGATCAGTGAAAGAAAGCAAATAAAGATGGTGATATTTTATAGTTGGCTTCATAGAAATTTTACACAGCCCAAATTAATTACATTTCATTTTGCATTGGCTTTATTCCACAGAATAAATGGCACATATTGCAATTGTTATGCAAGATAAACACAAGGCTTGTCCTGGCATTTGCATGGTAAAATTAGCTTCGTGTTTACTTGTTGAGTCTGTCTGTGAGCTAACGGTGACATGTCTCGCCGCAATGAAAAATTAATGCTGTGATTGGAGAAAGTGGAAAAGATATGTTTGCCTTGCAGCCTTTCAATAAGCAAGGAGGAATAGGCTCTGTTGTGTTTTTAATTGCATAAAAAACATTGGCTTTTTGGAGCTGTTTTCTTCCCTTTGTGATGATTAATATTAAACAGAAAAAGCAAAGATCAGGAGCATTATAAAAGGACAAAATCAAAAACAGAAGCATTTGTCAGAGTTTTTTGTTGAATGCAGATATTGTCTTTTGATAGTACTTGTTTGTTAGCATTTAGTTGACAGCTTGACCTCTTTTCTTCTGATCAGTGGTGCTGGGTTTGTAATGGCTCAGTTGTCCTGCTCTGAAAGACTGAGTTGTTGAATGCAGTGACATCACAGGTCTGCAACTGCTGTGAAAACAACAATAGTTTTCAGTCCACATCACATCTGAAGGACGTCATCTTTTAAGTGCTTCTGTTATTACATATAAAGGACCTTTATACATTTTGACTGTAGTAAAAAATAATAATTATTATCTACATTATAAAATAGATTGTTCTAGACTTGGATTGGGTAGAAAGAAGTGCATTAACAACTCCCAGATGATCTACACAGTTGATTTTTGTGATATTCCCTTTGTGTCTTAAAACAAAACTTGGATATTTATGCACGTGGAAGCATCATTTCCACCCTTTCATCTTCAGAAGATTGTTTTAACTGTTTGCCCAATCATCCCAATGATGCTAAGAGGGTCAGAGGTCCAGCAGAATTAAACGATTATAGGGTTTCTATGTCTATATATAGGCATGCTTGTAAAGGACTACCTGAAGTCAATGTAAGTCAATAAGCCAGCCTGTAAAACAGTTCAAATGGGCTGCAGCTGCACATCTGTTCTGACAGAATTCTCACTCACTCACCTTCTTTTGGCTTTTCAGGGGTCCCATTTTTTTATGCATCAGATGTAGGACTTGGGCGAAATGGCAAATATGTGATCTTGATAATTATTTTCTATATTGAACAATAACGATATACATTTTCGATATAAGCTGTTAATGCTTCCAGCGTTAAAAGAATATCCCAACAATGACCGAAGCTACAAAAATTAGAGGGTTCATTAAATAACATTTGAAAATATTGTTTATTAACAAAAACAGATTACACATTACTCAGATTTTTAATGATTTCTGCTGTGTGATTAGATCATTATTGAGTAAAAATGTTTAGAGCTTATCATCGTTATCGGCATCAACCTATATTGCGATTTGATATGATATCGGAAGTGCATGCCCTTCCAGCACTGCTGAAATGATATTGTGTTTCATATATCTTTTGTTGCCAATCAAAGTAGCCAATTTAGGTAAATGCTTCAGGTATCATGAAATCCTCTCATTCTCCAAAAGCCTATAAACAAAACTAAACAAAGGGTAAAACAACCCAGATTAAATTAGTATGGGTTCACTTTTAGCTATAGGATGATATGCATTGTGCCGAGTTGCCATCTTCAATGTGTTTTGTGCAGTGAAACTGGAAAATTTAATACAAGCAAAAGTGGAACCATTAAACTTTAATAGGCATTTCAGAAACCAAACACTCAGCAGCACGCCTGTTGAAATGGAATCTAAGCAAGTAATAAAAAGATTTGATAAATGCATTTCATGTTACCATTATTGATAATAAATGTTTAATTTTTAAAGGGATAGATCACCCAAAATGAAACTCTAAACTTTTATGAGTTTCTTTATTCTGTTGGACATAATATTGTGAAGAATGTTGAAACAAACAAACAAACATACAAACAAAACAGACATTTACATCTATAGTAGGAACAGAAATGTGATGAAGGTCAGGGGTTATTTTTTCTCCAACATTCTGCAGTATATTAACCTTTGTGTTAAACAGAAGAAGGAAACAAAATGTTTTCAACAAGTGGAAGAGGAGTAAACAATGACAGAACTTAGGGCGGGCGATTAATCGAAAAGAATCGAAATCTACATTCAGAACCTATAATCGATCACGTTTTTTCAGGACGATTTTTTCAATTACTTTCATGTGACCCCACTATCTTAAAGACTGTGGCTGATTTCTACTTCTGCTGCCACTTTGCAGCCACATCTGATTTCTGGTCAAGTAGGACGATGGACTCATTCTTGAGCCTTATTTTGCACTACATTGAATAATTGAAAGCTGTGCCAGAGATGCCGCTAGATGGCATATAAAACTGTGAACTGTGAGGGCAAAAAAATTAAAGAAAGAAATAAAATAATCGTTCAATAATCATAATCGAGTTAAAATGTTCAAAATTATCGAGATTTTGATTTTAGGACAAATCGCCCAGCCCTAACAGAGCTTTCATTTTTGGGTGAGCTATCTGTGAACTATCCCTTTAAGGATGCTTTGTCACATTTATGAAACAAATATTTTGGTTTAGTGTTATGTCACTTGTAAAATTTGGGCCTGGAAGCAAAACCACGTTTAATTGTACATTTAACGATTGGTTCAGGAACTTTGCAACATGAAATCTAAAAACATTGCATTGACATAATGCTCATGACAGGGTGTCATTTGACTCACTGCATTCTAAGCTGCTGTCTAACCTAAACTAAATACAAGTGACACAACACAGAGGAAGTGAATATGCAGGCTTTAGCAAACCACCAAATCATACTGAGAATGTGTGGTTTACAAAACTTCCATTTAGACTACTGATAAAAAAATAAAACATTGATAAAACTTAAAATTGTAAGGCAACTTGCTGCGCAGATTTGTTGAACTGACTCAACTTTAACCCAAGTAGTTGACTCAACAATTTTAAGTTGAATCCAGTGTTGGGTAGTCTATACTTTAAAAAGTAATTAATTGCTAATTGCATCATTACAACTATATTTAAATGACTTTTATAATTACTTTTAATTTATTTCTAATCCACATAAATCTCACATAAACTCTTAATTCTTTAAATATGAGTCAAATGGGACCTTTTAGTTTTGTTTTTAAAAAAAAATCAACCAATAAAATTTGAAAAATATATGTATCATAATCAAAAAGTTTCAAAGTAACGACACCATATTTAATACAAATGTATAGCGAATTGTGCACTCCTGCGTTTTTCCACAGGTTTAGTAAGGTTTATTTAATATGCAAAATTTGTAAATAACAATATACATTTATAAATTTATAAATAAATTTATTTATAAATAAATAAAACTGAAACACTGGTCAATTTGGAGATTTCATGGCTAATTGATTAATATAAGTAATACTTATTTTTTATTCCAAACGCACCATCATAACAGCACCATTGTGTTCCAGTGGTCAGTATGTTGCATTACGACGCTGTCGTACACACAGCAAGACTGGTGATAGAGTGCTTTGATGAACACGAAAGTGAAGTTTAACATCTCCCACGGCCTGCACAGTCACCAGATATAAATATTATTGAGCCACTTTGGAAGAGCGAGTCAAGAAACATTTTCCTCCACCAGCATCACTTAGTAACCTGCAAGAAGAATGGCTCAAAATTCCTTTGCCGCTGTACAGGACTTGTATCTGTCGTTCCCCTGTCATACCTTACATTGTCCTGAACTAATTCTCAATATCTTTAATTAAGCATATGCAGCTGTCTTAATAAATAATAAATGTTCTTTAATTGAAAAGTAGAATTATTCTGCTAAATATATATATTACCTTTCCTCTCTGAATTGATTCATACAGAACTGTTGAATTTATATACAAGTATGGGATAAGTGACTCTAATTACCTAAAAATGAACCGTGAATCCTTACTTTACTTTTTGGAAAAGTAATTTAATTACAATTCAATTCAATTCACCTTTATTTGTATAGCGCTTATACAATGTAGATTGTGTCAAAGCAGCTTCTCATAAAAGGTCACAGTAAATAGGAACAGTGTAGTTCAGTTTGTAGTGTTTAAGTTCAGTTCAGTTGAGCTCAGTTCAGTGTGGTTTAATAATCACTACTGAGAGTCCAAATATTGAAGAGCAAATCCAACGATGCGCAGCTCTATAGATCCTGAACCATGCAAGCCATGTGGCGACAGCGGAGGGGGAAAAAAACTTCACTAAAGGCGGAAGTGAAGAAAAAAAACCTTGAGAGAAACCAGGCTCAGTAGGGCACGACCATTTTAATTTCTCCGCTGGCCAAACGTCTTGTGCAGAGCTGCAGTCTCAGCGGCGGAGGCTGGAAGCTGGCCTCAGCGAAGACTCGTCTGTCTCTGGAGCGTCACAGGAATCAGTCTTATGTTCTCCACTCTTCCATGACCACCACAGTAGCTGCTCAGGATACAGCCTGGTCCAGGATATGGAAACCTTGGGATCATCTCGTCGTTGGTCTTGGATCGAATCAGTGACTCTGCATAGTCTGAGGGCCTCAGGAAGAGTATCCCCAGGTGGAAATGGAGAATAAAGAAAATAATTAGCGTAGCTGATGTTCACAGTGTATATCAACAAGATGCATAACCTGTGTGGGAGCCCCCTAAGTGGTGCACTAAGTGTATGCTTTACTGAACAGATAGGTCTTTAATCTAGTTTTGAATTGGGAGAGTGTGTCTGAGCCTCGGACGTTATCAGGAAGGCTATTCCAGAGTTTAGGAGCTATAAATGAGAAGGCTCGACCTCCTTTACTCGACTTTGCTATTCTAGGTACTACCAGAAGCCCTAAGTTTTGAGACCTTAAAGAGCGAGTTGGATTGTAGCGAGACAGAAGATTGGTTAGATAAACAGGAGCTAGATTATTTAAAGCTTTATATGTAAGAAGCAATATTTTAAATTCAATACGAAACTTAACAGGCAGCCAGTGTAAGGAGGATAAAATTGGGGTGATGTGATCAAATTTTCTAGACCTGGTAAGAACTCTGGCAGCTGCATTTTGTACTAATTGAAGTTTGTATTTATTACAGTAACTAGTTACTTTGAAAATAAATACATCCAACACTGTTTGAGTCAATGGTTTATTTTTACAGTTCAGCCTGCAACAGATTAATCTGAATACGGTTGTATCAACACTTGTGTTCTTCAGCAGCCTGACTCTCTAGTGGCACTGTTTGTTTCTGCAATTAGTTTACTGTATGCTGCTTTCAAAAAAAGTGCCTGCTAAATGGCTACTAATTGCAGCAGGCAGGTCTATTAAGAGACCCAGCAGTACAACATTTTTACACATACAGTTGAAGTCAGAATGATTTAACCCCCTTTGAGTTTTTTTTTCCCCTTTTTTAAATATTTCCCAAATGATGTTTAAACGATTCAGGAAATTTTCACAGTATGTCTGATAATATTTTTTCTTCTGGAGAAAGTCTTATTTGTTTTATTTTGGCTAGAATAAAAGCAGTTTTTAATTTAAAAAAATCATTTTAAGGTCAAAATTATTAGCCCCTTTAAGCTATTTTTTTCGACAGTCTACAGAACAGACCATCGTTATACAATAACTTGTCTAATTAGCCTAACCTGCCTTGTTAGCCTAATTAACCTAGTTAAGCCTTTAAATGTCACTTTAAGCTGTATAGAAGTGTCTTGAAAAATGTCTAGTAAAATATTATGTACTGTCATCATGGCAAAGATAAAATAAATCAGTTATTAGAGATGAGTTATTAAAACTATTATGTTTAGAAATTTGTTAAAAAATCTTCACTACGTTAAACAGAAATTTGTCAATTAGTTCACAACAAATCAACAAAATGTATTAAGAACATTGATATTCTCAGTGAGGTTGAAGAGGTAATAGCTATCTAATAAGTTCATCTAGTGCAGGAAACCAGATGCAGGAAATCTAAACCTGATGTCTGCCTTGCTGAAATGCACACAAATACTCACTCAGAAATGCATCATTGTATGATTCTTGGTAAAAACATCTTTGAACAATGCATTAGATTGTTTCTTATCTTACAATAATACAAAGTTGCTCAGATCACTCTGTTTGTCTGTCAAGTTAATGTTCAGGGTAAACAGTGTATCAGGTTATAAAGGTATTTTTGCCATGGATGGCAGATAGTTGAAGTTATGTGAGTCATCTTCTCCTTTGGCTTCAAGAAGCGCATATGAGGAAGAGTGTTTGTGTATTCGGTTGAGTCATGCAATTTGGCTTTCATATCACAAGATTTATGTAAACAGCTCACTGTGAACACTATTCTAATTCGCTTAACCCTTTCCTAAGTTTATCAATGATTATTCTTGGTTCAAGCAGTTTTCGTAAGGGATTACTACAGTTAAAAACTAAGCTCAGAATAGTTTAATGATGCTTTTTGAATATCTCAGAATCTATTTCTCGAACTATGATGTATAAAATGTGTAAATGTAAAATGTAACTATGATGCCTCTGTGTATGTGACGTAACGAATTAAGGCTGCACTATTAAAAATCTGACATAGCAATTTTTTGTTTTTCTGCAAAAAATATAACTATAAATACAATTTAACCAGATTGCTTTATTTGGAAAGAATTCCTTATTTTAGGTTGATTGGGATGATTCTAGAGGGCATTGAATAATTCTTATTTTAAAATAAAATATCAAATACATTGATTATTACATGTGCTGAACATTATTAATAATATTGAGGAGTAGAAATTGAATAAGCAAATGTAAAATAACATATAGTCTTCATCATATCAATAATTCTGTCAAATTAGCCTTTATTAAAGTTACATATTATACAGTTTCTTGTGCCTGTATAAATCTTGAAGCTCTTCTGAATTTCTCAAGCAGTCGCAGTCTTTAAAATTAGACGTTTTTACTGTATTATGGTTAGGGCTGCTCGATTATGGGAAAAAATCATAATCACAATTATTTTGGTCATAATTGTAATCACGATTATTTAAAACGATTATCAGTTGAAGTCAAAGTTATTTGCCCTTCTGTGAATTTTTTTATGTATAAATATTTCCCAAATGATGTTTAACAGAGGAATTTTTCACAGTATTTCCTATAATATTTTTTCTTCTGGAGAAAGGCTTATTTGTTTTATTTCGGCTAGAATAAAAGTAGGTTTAAATATTTTGAAACCTATTTTAATAGCTCATTATTATTAGCCCCCCCCTTTAAGAAATAGATATATTTTTGATTGTCTGCAGGAAAAACTACTGTTATACAATGACTTGCCTAATTACACTAATTAAGCCTTTGAATGTCACTTTAAGCTGAATGCTAGTATCTTGAACATTATCTAGTAAAATATAATGTACTGCCATCATAGCAAAGATAAAAGAAACCAGTTATTAGAAATGAGTTATTAAAACTATTATGTTTAAACTGTGCTTTAAGCATCTTCTCTGTAAGAAAAAAACTTTAGCTACAAAAGTCCTTCAGTCAAGAGCAGTGAGGGATTTTCTCCTTTTGTTGTTTGATCAATAATAAAACAGTCGGCATCAGGAATATTTCACGCTGTCACTTTAAGAACATTGCATGTACATTGGCGAGACAACGGGGTTTGAGTCTGGTGAAGAACGGTTCCACAAAGGGGGTTAGACAAAAATTGAAGCTAAAAAGAAAAATAAACAAGTAAATAGCACTGTGAGAATGTGGTAAAATCTGAAAACGTGGTAAATATCAGGGGGCTTTTTTTCTCGATTGCTTTTTAAAACAGTCAATTGGGTTAAGGCAAGGGGGTGGGCGGGTCAATTGGTGCTTTTTAAAATGCTATTGGTTGGGTTTAGGGAAGGGGGAGGGGTGTGGGGTGTGGTGATCAGTCAGTCAGTCGGTCAGTCAGTCAGTCAGTCAGTCGACAGCGGCCTCTGGTGGATTTACATGAGAAGAGCAAGAAAAATTTAAGATTGAAAAAGATCCTCCTGGGACATATTTTGCTCTCTTCAGAAATGTATGTAGGGATACGTAATCAGAATGAGCCTGGGTTGGTTACACTGTAAAAAATAAATCCGTAAAATTTACGGTAAAAAAAACGGCAGCTGTGGTTGCCAGTATTTTACCGTTAAAAACCGGTATAGACTGAAAAAGTAATTTCTCATTTTTACGGTAAACTACCGTATTTCATTTATTTATAGAGGTAATATGTCTGTTTGATTTACCAACATCTACACATCTTTTGTTACACAGTTACACACGTTAACACAGCCATATGCAGGTGGTAATGAGTAAGTTACATAATGAATCAATGCTCATCAAATCAACATCTCCCACAAGCAGAGAAGTGTATCAGTGTATAGAAGGTGCTCAGTGTCATTCACACAGCTACTAAACACCAGTATGGCAACACACATAAAATTAAAGTCATGAAATAAACATTGTTTATCAACATTAGATAACATAAATAACATAAATCTCTAATGTACATAACTGATGGGGAAACAACTAAAATGATCCATAGTAATGTCAACAAAAAGCATAAAAAGTGATGTGCCATGCAGGGAATTCTGGGAAAGTCAATGTACTGTTATTCGCCGTATATATTAAGGAAACATACTGTTAACCAGATTACGGATTTTTACTGTAGCATTTTTACAGTTTTTTATTGTTGAAATCACGGCCATTTTTTATAGTGTACTTGTATACTTCTATTCCTATTTACACTTTAAAGATACTGTTTATACACCTTATTTAGCACAACTAAAGGGTATCGAATATTGAACAGTTTATGAACTCAACTGAAACAGCTTTAATTATGTTGTGATTAGCGAAGGGGAAGTGGCTTCCAGACTCTTCCAAACATAATCTTACAAAGTTCATACACTAAAAGAATACATAGTGCAAACGGATATATATGCATAGAGTAAAATGCATCACACTTATGTGTACTGCCAGCAATTTGCTTGTTAAAAAAACATTGATATTCTATGAAATGCTGGAAATCAGAATTCTTTCACTTGAAAAAAAATACAATCACAAGTGGTACCGTAAATAACAGCTGATAGCACAACATCTGTCTCAGCTGACCACGTGTGATTGAATCACATGAATATGATTTTTAAAATTGGGTTATATTTTAAATATAACTATATAATTATATATTTATGAAATTACAAAAGCTTGTTTATTATGTTAGGTTTTTATAGTGTTTTTGATGTTTTTGATGTTTTTTGCTTGGTCCAGTGTAACAATTTTGTTCTGAATTACAATCTATTGTGATGTTTTGAATGACAAAAATAAAGGAAACCATACTGAAACTGGTGTAGTGTAAACAGGGCCTAAACCAAACTAATGGTTCATTTTTTAACATTAAGAGGCTTTTTGATATGGCCTACGTGGAGATGCTTATGCAGTAAGATTATTGAGTGAGCGTCATTTTTTGTTCTGTTTGTCATTTATTTGCCATCCCAAGAATCCCTAAAGCAGTTTTGCAGTTTTATTAGATTTCATCTGGTGAGGGGGTGTTAGTTAATTACATCTTTCGAGCACATGCCAATGTTTACTGCATGGCTATTCAGCAAATCTTTTGTGCATTGCCCTTGCTTCTGGCAACACAATCACAATGCAACTTGTGAATTCATGAGTTTATATGAACAGGTTTTTGATTAACTTACCAGTTATTGGTTTAAATTGATGCATACTACATTCTAGGCAAATTATTGGCATTGATTTTATTGTCTTAAAATCGACTGCCAGGTTGTATTAGGATATAATCCGTAACTTTGCATTTTAATTTTCAATAATTAACAAAATTTAAATAAACGATTTGTTGCTAATAAATAAACCCTAAATATTATATTTCAATTACCAACATTAACCTTGTTGTTTGTTTGTTGCTTACATAATATATTATATAATAATGAATACATAATAGGGCGACGCAGTGGCGCAGTGGGTAGTGCTGTTGCCTCACAGCAAGAAGGTCGCTGGTTCGAGCCTCGGCTGGGTCAGTTGGCATTTCTGTGTGGAGTTTGCATTTTCCCTGCGTTCGTGTGGGTTTCCTCTGAGTGCTCTGGTTACCCCCACAGTCCAAATACATGCGGTACAGGTGAATTGGGTAGGCTAAATTGTCCGTAGTGTATGAGTGTGTATAGATGTTTCCCAGTGATGGGTTGCGGCTGGAAGGGCATCCGCTGCATTAAAGCTGAGCTGGATAAGTTGGTGGTTTATTCTGCTGTGGCGACCCCGGATTAATAAAGGGACTAAGCCAAAAAGAAAATGAATGAATGAACAAATGTTTTAAATAATGGCTTACACACACAGCAATGTTGGTTTACAAAAAAATCAAACAAACATAATCCGGTTGCACAACTACAATTGATTTAGATTTTAATGTAAAAAAATAAGAAGAAAACATGCTAAATGAGAATCTGGAATATTTTATGGCAAACTTCAAAAAATAAAGATGATTTAGTATGAATTTTTTTAACTTTGATTATGTTTTTAAATAAATTGGTCTTACACTTCATATTTTCATATTATACGTATTAATGATACTTTTCTGGTACTTTTACCATAAACCAACAAATCAACCATTTGGTAGAGGTTGATATTTTAGAAATTATGGGATGTGTTCATTCATTCATTAAGTGTTTTCACTAGCGACATTAGGAGTTAAGAAATGCAATCCAAGTAACTGTTTTCTGGGTGGGGCAATTAAAGGGTTAATAATGCATTACTAAATGATGAACTGATTATTAATAAATGCTTTACATATATTGTTCATTCTTAGTTTATGTTAATAAATACATTACTAAAGTTAACTAATGAAACCTTAATTGTAAAGTGCGATTAATGATTTATGAACACCAACATTAACGGATCATAACAGAGCAGTAAATCATCAATGTGGTCATGTCCGAGAATTGTATAGTTGTGTAGCTAAAGTTAAAGCCATACAGAATTATTCATTATAAAGTCAAAACCAGCAACACTGCCATGACAAACGATTTCTAATTTGTATAGCGCCCTGGTGTTCATTATGTTAATATGTCTTTCTTTTTTCATTCTTTTAAAATCTGTTTTTTTATTTTGTTCTTTATTTATTTTATGTTTTTAATCATTTGTAATTACTTTAATCATTTTTATTTTCTTATTTCTTTTATTCTTGTTTCTGTAAAGCACTTTGAATTACCATTGTGTATGAAATGTGCTATATAAATTAACTTGCCTTGCCTAATTTCAGCCAGTAATAAAATATAACATATATTTAACGCCTTACCAAATAAATAAACAAACAAACAAGCTGTACATGTGCCTCTGATATAATTCTATTATAGGATGCCGTCTTACTCGTTGGTAACGTCCATAGATCTGATTTTTACTTTCCCCGCTGTAAGCAAAATCCGTGCTTATCTTTCCTGAGAATCGGGATTTAACGCTGGTAAGCAAAGTGCCAGTCTGACGTCAGTCCTCGCCTCGCACACCAGCAAGCAGCTCTATACCCGCCCACACTTGGCCAAAACACAAAGCGGTCTCTTTTCTTCACCCAATCCTGCTACCGCTGCCTCCGAGCGACTTCAGCAGGAGCACATGCCCGTCAAAGAGGCGAGGTCTGACCGCTCTTGACGGCTGCGCGGTCGGGCATTACACGGATGGAGCTCTTCTTGCATTATTACACGGGCGACGGGCGGATTTGAAAGGCATCGGCCGAGATGCACCGTGGCTGTTGCCAAGCGCCGATCTACAGTGATACGGGCCGGGTTTTACCATGGTTTTCAGACGGTCAGCTCGGTAAGTGTGTCAGGCTCAGCGCGACTGCTCGGCGCAATCTGTGATTTATGACAGCCACGGGCTGCCTTTGTCCGAAGCGATTCTGCAGGTTGCCTCTTTATTTAGCAGGTGTACAGAAACAAAGGCCATGTTTCCATCTTATCCTCTTCATCAAGCCTGTTTAGCTTTTATTCATACACGCAATAAAATGTCTCTTTGCAGTATTGGGGGAAAAGTGCTGTTTGCACTGGGAAAATAAATCCAGTGGTGCAGGGAATCCTGGGTGATTAATTTATAACAGACGTAAGGCATGGAAAAGAGTTTCTGACATCTTTTTGTGTGTGTGTTCATGTGTGAATTCAATACACCCGCACGCTTGTCTCCTCTGTATCGGATTTCTTCTGCATTTGCGGTCGCATAGTCTAATGTCAGCTTTGTGTTTCTAATCGCAGTCTTTCATTTCTTCACTTTCACATTTCCCTGTTGATAATCTTTAGTCATTTTTGCGCTCTATTGAACATTTCACCCTGTGGCAAGCCGTTTTATCATTTAGTTTATCATCACTATATATATATATATATATATATATATATATATATATATATATATATATATATATATATATATATATATTATATATATATATATATATATGAAGTAGTATCTAATTAATACACACTACTATGCAATAAAAATTGTATTAATAGGTAATAGTATTTCAACAAGAATAAGTACTAGTTCCACAAGAATAACATAGTATATAAAAAAATATAATAGTCACAAGTGGAATTAGTCAAAACCAAATAGCTGATATCTCAATAGCTCATTTCCATCCACATATTTATATGTGCATTATGGATATGTGCAAAAAAATGGTTGATGGAAATGCCAAGATGCTCAATCTTTAATAAGAAAAGATGTGCATAAACTATGATGGAAACACTTTTACCGAACAAATTCCAGTGTACGCATTAAAAAGGTCATGTGATTTTGTTATAAGAGATCATGTGATGATAAAAATGTGTGTGAATGGACAAACCAGCAGGCTGAGCACATTATAAAACATCTGAAATGTTGTTTTGGTCATTCTAAAACACCTTAACCATTGCAGTATTAGTGTTATTAAATTATTAATGACCTCCAGAACTGTCTAGAGCGTCTGTGCTCCGTGTCTGACGCCTCTAAATGCCAGCACGTGTTCATTGCATGTCTGCATTTGTCTTCTGAGGCGCAAGTCATTTATTAAATAAGTAAAAGATTTATGCAGCTTCTCCTACTGCAGCAAATTCAGTTTTATTGTTGATATTTTGCGCCAGTTAATCAGGAAGTGACAATTTTGTTCGCTTTGACTCATTGCATGGAAACACTGCTTTATTCACATGTCTTATATCCAATATTTCTTAAGCGTATTTGCGTATAAAGTTAGTTTGCATTTTTGGATGGAAACATAGCTAATGACAGATTCCCATTGAAGTCAATGGCAAAAACGTAAAAAATTGTTATAAGTGGCACGAGAGTATTTAGCTACTATTAAAATAAGTGTAACACTTTATAATGGTTGTATTAGTCAATGTTTATAAACTCTTCTTTTTTTAAAAAAAGGCAGCTAGCTCTCTGCAACTCTCTCATCTTTGCCCACTGAAGCTTAGCAGAGCTGTGCCAAGTCAGTACCTGGATGGGAGACCGCATGGGAAAGCTAGGTTGCTGCCGGAAGTGGTGTTAGTGAGACCAGCAGGGGGCGCTCAACCTGCAGTCTGTGGGTCCTAACACCCAAGTATATTGCTCAGTGAGCAGATGAAACGTTAAAACGAGGCCCTGACTTAAAAATACTTTGAAAAAGTGTACCCCGGCATCCTGGCCAAATTTGCCTACTGGCTTCTGTCCATCATGGACATTAAAGATTAGAGATTGAAGCCTAACCATCCCCATACCATAATTGGCTTCATCCCTCTGTCTCCTCTCCACCAATCATCTGGTGTGTAGTGTGCGGTCTGGCGCAATATGGCTGCCATTACATCATCTAGGTGGATGCTGCACACTGGTAGTGGATGAGAAGACCCCCCCCCCCCCCCCCCCCCAAAAAAAAAAAAAATAAATGTATACAGAGCTTTTTACACAAGCAAACAATGATCAATACATTTATTACAGTATTTATTGATCTTTGTTAATGTTATTTAATAGAAATAAAGTCGTTCATGTTTACTCACAGTGCAATGACTAAAATGAATTTGGATGTTAATAATGCATTAGTAAATGCTGATCTACGAATAATAAATGCTTTACAAGTATCGTTCATTATTAGTTCATAATAGTAGATACATTAACAAATTTAAAATGACCAAAAAAGTATTAGTCTCTATTTAATAGGTAGTATGAGTGAGTACTAGTATTTAATAAATTAGAATATTTAATCAGAGAGTATCTATTGGATATGTTAGTAGTATGTTTCAAAAAGGTAGTAGCACCTAAAGAATAAGCACTAGTAGACAAAAACATAAATACTTAACGGAATATACACAAGTCAACATTCGCGGTGAATTAAAAATGTTTTTCAAAATTGTCCTAGTACAAGAATGAGTGTTGTTCAATAGTCAAAGGACAACTTTGATGAACGGTGATGATTTACTTCAAATGTTGACTACTGTATACTATAAGATAATATGTATGGTTTACAGATGATAGGTTAAAACAGCATGTCACACTCTCCTGTACTTCACAACTGAGGCTAACCGTAATTTACTGTCGCTCATAGGAGAATGCGGTGGCTGGGATGTTATCGGCTGGGGCCCATATGGAAAGCACTCCTGGTATTTGTTGTCATCGCTTTTGCAGGGCAACTTCTGGGAGTCATTTTCAACAAGAGGTATGAAAAATGTTCCCATGGCTATCCTCATTCCTTCTCAAATAACTCCTTACCATTCTGTGTGTATTGTTTACACAGTACATAAAACAATTTATCTGAAATATGCTAATCATAATTTAATTTGCATTAGTCAGATAGTTAAAGCAAAAACAAAAAAACTTAATCAGCATTCAGACAAAACAAGATATGCTGGAGAATGTTAGAGAAAAGCATCTATTGACATCCATAGTACAAGCAAAAATACAATGGAAGTCAATGTGTGCTTTGTTCCAGCATTCTATAGAATATCTTTGTGTTTAACAGTTCAAACAGGTTTGGAACAAGTGGAAGATGAGTAAACAGAGTTTTCATTTTTGGGTGAGCTGCCCCTTTAAGATATAATGCTGCTTAAATAATTCTAGACTGTTTCTTGCTGTATTGCTGATAATGCTTTTTGATAAGGCTATTAACAAACTGTAGAAGTCATCAACGGCGTTGTGCCCAATTGACTCTTCTAAGTTTATTTGACACAGAAAGGTGGCTTTTGTATTGCAAAATATTTGTGCTGAACCATTTTTTCAGTGACTCACAATCATGTCGTTCCACACCTGTATGACTTTATTTCTGATTTTATTGTCCTCCTTAAAAAAAGTAAGACATAGAGGCTTGAAATTAGTGGTGTAACGGGTCACAAATCTCATGGTTCGGATCACACTTTGGTTTTTGAGTCACGGATTGGACCATTTTTCAGATCAGCAAAAAAGGGAGACAAATGTAATTTGCTTTCCATTTATACAAAAATATTACTGCAAAAATCATTGGTTTTAACAAACAGAACTTAGAACATGTAATTTCAATAAAAATTAAAATCAAGAAAGAACCAGCTGAAAAAAAGAAAATATAAAATACGAACAATGGTCTTTACTACTGTTGCTGATAATGCTAAATATAGAAATTCAACATCTTGTACAACATAACATATATTTATTTTTAATAAGTGATTCAACAATTCACGCATAAACCTTCATGTTTCATTGTAGGTGGATCATTTTTAAAAATCAATTCAATTACATAATTTTGATGGTTGTTTGTCGCCACCCATTGGTCACCTAATGTAATTGCTACAACATTCACCAACGTCACAGTGATTTTAATCTTTACCATAAACATCAGTGTTTATATCTGAACTATAAACTGTTATCCCAGTACTTCTGTATTATTTAATTGTTTGTAACTACCTGAAAATATGTAAAAACTGAATCTCTCTCGATCAAACGCAGATTTGAATGCAGCGCTTCGAAGGATTAATAAACATGCAAATCATTATCATTTATCATTCATGTTACACTGGTTTGAATTCAGATGTTTAATTGTGCAGCTTTACACTGAATGCATTAATGCAGGCTAAACATACAGTGACAGAAAACACCTTTAATTACCTAAGAAAGCATTTAGGTAGGTCCCACCACATTTTTCCATCATCATTATATTTTACAGGGAAGCCAAAATGCTTTCATAGACTTGATTTGGATGACGCGGGAGGTGATCGCTCTGCAGTTGTTATAAATGTTGGATTAACCCACAAGTTCAAAACAGTTTGGTCACTGCGGGTCACATGCGTTCCGAACTGTGGGTTGTAATTCGTATGGATCAACCGTGATCCGTTACACCTCTACTTGAAATGATGAAGTTTCTTTCCTGGATGCACCGCCCCTTCAAAAAGTATTTGTTGTTTATCTGTAATTTCATACAGTACTCTTGTTTTACTTATTAAAATGATATTTAACATGCCCCCTGGCTTAAATAAATGATTATGCACATCACATACTCAGAATATCACTGAATTCATTATTTGAGGCTAATCTGTTCTCACTCATTCTCTTTGAAACTGTTTATTCTCTTCCTTAATCACTTCATTCCAATTATCCCTCTTGTGTAATTATCTGTAGCCTGACAGGCCGTTCTGTCTTAATTTCCTCTGTTTCTTGTGCTTGCAGTGAATCTCTTTCTCTCTTCTTCATTCACTCTCCATTTTTTTTTTTTTGGTATATTGAGTGGAACGGGGGATTCATTTAGGTTATTTTGCTCTGTCTCTCCATTAGCTGGATGCAGCCGGAGAGGCCTCAGTCCCTCTACTCTCTTCCCTCTGATAACATCCAAGGCTCCTCTCTGGGCTCCTGTCAGCCCCACATCCACATTATGTTCCTGAAAACTCACAAGACGGCAAGCAGCACCGTTCTTAATTTACTCTATCGCTTTGGAGAGGAGCGGGACCTTAAATTTGCCCTGCCTTTGGGCTATCAGTTCGGCTACCCCCTGCCCTTTATTGCCCAGAGGGTGAAAGGATACAAAAGCCCTCATGTGGGAGAATTTGACATCATGGGAAATCACATGCGGTTCAACAAACCAGAGGTACAGAACATGGCGTTTTATTTTATGCTTATACAATTTAAACGTACATTTATCCTTTTTACTACTAATAAATACCAAATAATAGTGCAAAGAATTCCTTTTGCAGTTATTTTGGACATTGACTGTATTTGTTTGGTCAGTTTTAGGTTTATTCAGGCTGCATGCAAATCAATCAGTAGCAAATGTGACAACTCTATTTGCATGGTTTGCTTTGATAAGGACGTAGGCGCATCCACATATTTGATAGGGATTTTGAAAGTGGTGCAGGATGGTGCATCATTTTGAGATGCAAAAAAAAATCTGGTCATGTAAAATATTCTGATTTTTGCTGGCAGTTTAAATCCTACTAATTAACTCACTCATTGCATATTTTATAGCATCTTAATTTTCTTCTATTCCAGAATTTGGACTTATTTGCATAGACCGCTTTAAAATCTGACCACACTTTTATTTGGTCAGGCCCAAGAGAGAAAATGCTGGAAAATTTTAAGCAGCAGATCTAATGATACAGAACCTTTTGAAACATACACCAGGGGCCTGTTCCATAAACCAAGCTTAGAGAAAAATCCAGGCTTATTTTGGTAAGTCATGTTTATTAATGACGAATTCGGTTCCATAAATCAAATTTACGATAGTTCAAACTCAGTTACTCTGGCAACTTATGCTGGAAACTAGCCTGGTCTGGGGCAGGTTAACTCTCAGGCTAAGTTTTAAGTCTTAATCAAGGTAATGTTAACATTCACCTGCCTTAATTTGATGCCATTTTAATTCACTTAACCTTTTAATAATGATTAAAACTTTATAGTCACCTAATAGTAAATATATATACGCCAAACATCTTTAAGAATAGAACGATAATACATTTAAATTGAAATAAGTTATTGCAAACAAACAATACAAACTGCAACATTTCAACTAAACTTTAAATTTTTTTTCTCTTTCTGTTGATTTTTTTCCTGTTTTTTTTTTTTTTTTTTTTTTCTCAACATAATAAAAGATATTATTGTAAAGCATCCTGTTCAAAATAATAATTTAAAAGAGAGATCTGTGAGGGGTGTACTTAGCAATATATATATTAAAAATAAAGCCTGCAATGCATTAAAATGTTTTCTTTTAAGCATCAATTGGCAGTAAGTGCGCATTCTCTTTTTCTCTCTCGCGTGCCTGCGCAAAAACAATTTCAATGTATTGTGACAAATATTTAATTTAACGTTAATAGGCCTAAATAATGGCCTATATTTTAAAATCTGCAATTTCCTGTCAGTCTTTTTTCTTGCTTTGTTGCAACCATACTGTAGTTTTTGATTATTATGTTTAAATTATTATATGTTTGAACTCTAATAACCAACGCGGCTCACTCGCTGTGAACATAGCTGTATCTCATTTCAGAGCCCTCTCAGTTCTCGTAGTTGCCATAGTAGAACACAAAATAATCGATGCATTTATGCTCAACCTTCAGGGTTGCACGACAGTAATGTGCACGAGCAGTTAGTTAGATCAAATGATCTTCAACTTGCTGTTATAGAACCAATTGAAGCGCGGATGTTTAGTTCGGCTCATTGAAGTCAGGTTTTTGACCTTAATCCTCGCTTTTCTAAACGACTTTTTGAAACAGCCCCAGGTCTCCACACATGATCAATTTATAAACTTTGTGGTGTTACATCTTGTGACATCACATCCTATTTTAGATCAAATTACATGTTGTTGGTCTGTGTAATATTTCTGACTAGGCACACTAGAGTTTGTTTGGAAGCAGACGGAGCGCCAGCTTTTTAGTCGGTTTTGGTCTGCTTGTTTGTTTTGAATGGGGGTGGGGGTGGTTTAGTGATTTCAATATCCGATTCTTAAAGATCCGATTTTAAAATGATTCTTAACCTAAATATTTTACTCTTTGTTCTGTTGTGCAAAAAGATCTTTACATTTTACATTTGAACTAAAATGAGAGTTTCTATTCTTTTGTTTATATTTGGAATGAAGGTACGACTGTACTGCCATCTTAAAAAATTACTATTATATAATTTTATTATATAATTATATTTATGAACAAGCTCTTTCAGGATGAACAAGCATTTGCACAACACAAGCTGCAAGCTTCCACTTATCTTGCTGCAATGGTGACATACAATTTTGTCATAAGTGTCCATCAGTCACATTTATACCACCCTTTCCTCCTTCTTTGGTCACACACAGGACAAGAAGTGCAGCGTCTTGCTATGTCCTATCATGTCACACATTTTTAAAATCAAGCAAATTCGGAAGCATACATATATGCGCCTGTTGCCACTTTTTATTTTTATTTCTAGCTCACGCCCCACGCAGGCCCACATATAATGTAATTTGAATACAGGATCAATTCTGTATTTTTGAGAATCGATTTAGAATCATTCCAGAAAGAATCGCGATGCATCGATGGATCGTTTTTTTTCTCCCACCAAAGTAGGGCTGGGCGATTAATCAAAATGAGATTGCAAACGCAATTCAATCATAATGCGACTGTCATACACATCTCCTCAGGGAAGCACGATTGTGTGTTCAGTAGTGAATCTCCTTCAAAGGCCAAAGAGCGCTCTCCTGCAGAAACTACAGACTTGAAGTAACAAATGCCCATGACATTGAAATATAAACAAGATTTAACTGCTTTCATTGATTCAACGTGACTAATAATCACACAACTACTGATTCATATTACAGAACTATTTATTTCAAACACTTGATTAAAATTATGAAGTGAGTTATTAAATGTAGTATTTTCAGATGCAGCATTTACTACACACAGCCGAAGCTCAGTGAGAAGTGATGCAAACATCGGTCATTATCGCTGAATGATTTCCTTGATTTTATTATTGTCTGAATAAAATCTAAGTTGTTTGAAATCCAATTTTTTGTAGCTTGTCAGTGTTCTCCAACTCTGTGTAATAAACGCTGCTTCATCTGCACTTGCTGGAGATTTAATAGAACAAGCTTTTTTTTTCAAGACAAAATGCGAATGAAAATCGCCTTTGATTAATCGCCCAGGCCTAGTTCAGACTTAATCAAATGAACAGAGCAATAAGATTAATAGCATAAGAAGTTCCTTTCTGTCTAACCAAACCTGCCAAGTACCTTATAATCAGTTTTTGAGCTTGATTGAATATGTTCCTTTTATAATGTGATTTTCACTTTTGTTACAGGTTGAGAAGGTGATGCCACCTGACACTTTCTATTTCTCCATCCTTCGAGACCCTGTGGCTCTAGCTGAATCCTCTTATGCCTACTATAAAAACGTTGCCCCTGCCTTTAGGCGTGCCAAAGGACTGGGTGATTTTGCAGACAACCCCTACAAGTACTATGACCCAAGGCTCCGCAATAACCATTATGCCCGCAACCTGATGTGGTTTGATTTTGGTCTAGATCATACCGCCAACTTTAGCCTAGCATTGGCTAAGCGTGGTGTGGCTGCAGTTCGTCGCAACTTCAAGCTCATTCTTCTCTCCGAATACTTTGACCAGTCTATGGTGCTGCTCCGCCATGCTCTGTGCTGGCCGCTTGATGCTGTGGTTTCTTTCAGCTTGAATGCCAGGCAGCAGGTGCCCACTGGGAGGTCAGCATGGGTGGGGAAGCTTATAGCTCCTTTGGCTTTAACAGACAAGCAAAGAGTGAAATTACGTGAGTGGAACGCACTAGACTGGCACCTTTACCAAGCTTTCAACCTCACTTTCTGGCAGGAAGTGGAACGCTTCGGCCACTCTCGAATGGAGACCGAGGTGGCCTTGCTTCGAACCAAACGGGAAGTTCTCACTCGCATCTGCTTACGTGACGGCGGACGTCCCATAGAGGCCGGTCGTATCCGGGACAAGACAATCCGGCCCTTCCAGAGTGGATTAGTGAAGATCTTGGGTTATGAGTTACAGTCAGGACTGAACAACGCCACATGGGAAGCTTGTCTACGCATGATCAGGCCTGAGATTCAATACAAAGACTTGCTGGATCTTCGGCAGTTCCCAAGAGCCCAGCAACCCTCATTCGCTGGAGGGCCTCCGTTAAAGAAGGAGTCCTCAATTCTCAGGACTGACGACCATGGAGGAAAAAGGTTGGTGGAGAAAGACTGGGATGGGACTATTATGTTTAGGAATCAATCATTAGAGCAGGCTGATTCAAAAGTAAGACTTAGATAGATAGTGAGCTAGTTGCACCTTTTTGCCTCAAGGTCAATAATTCTGACCCATTTTGGCTCCACGGGCCTCTGTGCTGCACTACTAGAGGAGACGAGGGGAATCCAAGAGATAAATCACACCACTTTTGTCATTGACTCTTCCTCATCTCGCCCTTCTACACTCTTATTTTGTAGAACAAAGTTTCAGAGAGAAGAAGAGGTCTGTAAGTACAGCAGTGACTGGAGTGATATAAAGGTATGAATATGCCAGATGGTGGCGAAATGAATATAAGTGAGAAAATGCTGCTTTTCTGTCCACGATGAGCCAGGGTTGGTGCAAGAACGCAACCTAGCAGTGTATAGGTCATGGTAAGTGGTTGCATTGTTTTAAACAACGCCACTTTCAAGAGTAAATTTGGTACTACTACTGTTCAAAAGTTTGGGGTAAGTGTACTTTTTTATTCTGGAAGGATGCAATAAAAGATATTTGTAATGTTACTTCAGACTTTTTTCATATAATATGCCAATTTGTCAACAATAAGGAATTCGTCATGAGCATCATGATTTACGAAGGCTGGTGAGAAATGTCTGGTGAAAATTTGGCTTTGCCATCACAAAACAAATGTTTTTAAAAAGTATTTTAAAGGGCACCTATGATGAAGATCATCTTTTGTAAGCTGTTTGGACAGAACTGTGTCTAGGTAAAGTGTGTCCACAGTCATAGTGGAGTGATAGAAACACAATAAGTCTCTTTTTTTAAATTCATTCCCACCGCAACATGACATAGCAGTGCAGTTTCCCCGCTCACAGCTGCGTATTAACATGTTTCCGTAGTAACACGTATAGTCATATCAAGAAGACAGGATGTGGCTAAAGCAACTAAGATTAAAAGATCTGTTCAGCTCTCTGTGATCATCAATCATCATCAAATGTGATCAAAAATGAGTTTTACAAGTTTAAAACGTTTTTAAAACAGTGCATGTTTGTAATGAATTACAGAGATTTTAAACTGAACTTTGTAACACCGTTGTGTGGGACTCATCGTAATTCAAGGCTTGACTCAACTCCACAACAAATACATCAAATAATCATTGGGAAAGTTCTTACTGTAGTATTTCTCACAAACGTTACGTGAGATCTGCTTCCTTCATGTCTGTCACTGCGCTGTTCATCTGCCGCAGCTGAGGCGGAGATTGAGGCACACTCTGACAGGCAAGTGGGAACGGTGTGCTGGGAGAACTAGCATTAAAGGCACAGGCAACAAAAAACAGCTACATAGTGTTCAGAGCAAAGAATTCCAACATTCTGAACGCTAAAATAAATAATCTGATGGGTGTTTTGAGCTGAAACTTTACAGACACACTCTAGAGACACAAAGGACTTATCACAAATCTTGAAAAAGAGGTAAAATAGGTGCCCTTTAAATGGTGATATTGTTTCAAGACAGTTTTTGCTGTTTCCTGAGTCTTATTTCGTTTAAGTATATTAAACTTACCATCCTCACTTTTGAACAGTAGTGTTAGTGTACATCAAGTATCACTAACAAAAAAAGGTTGATTCTTTTGCATCTAATGAACTGGCAGTTGTGAATATGAACATACATTTGCTGCATGGAGAAATTCCACATATTGGAAACACAAACCCTTCATTGTCTGGAACATAAGATTCAAACAGTGGTACTGTTCACAGTGGCTGGAATTAAATTTTATCTCCATTTATTGGCTAATTGTCCAACAGAAATGCTGACACCGTTTTTATTTAAGGAATACAATGCAAACCTTTGGTTTCTTTGTAACATATTTGGTTTTAAATCCAGGAAGTGAGAGAAGACATGACAGCAGTCTTTCTATAGTTTGGTAGATTTTTCGTGACAGTGTAAACTATCCCATGGGTCTGCGAGAACAACTAACATCTCCACTTTTAACACTGTGAAATATGATTATCTTTTAAGAAATGGCAAAATAGAGATTGCATTAACCAAACCTATCAATTGGCCAGTGCACTTCCTATAACAATCTGTTTACCTCATGAGGTTGATAGTTTCATTTTCATGTTTTAATAAACATTCTGTTTTAAAAAGAGATGGTAAATGTTTATAGGCATGGTAAATGCTGTACTTCCGAGGTCTGCCATAGACATTTTAATGACCAGAAATTTCAAAAGTCAATGGTTGTTTTGCCTTACAATTAGTATCTTTGTGAAGCAGTGCTTTAATATCAAAGCTTGCTGTATATTTATTATGCTTTTGTATAAATTTCTGTGTATCTACTGCATTTATACTCTTAAAATAGATTTTTTTCCCTCTTATTGTGAGTATTGAACAAACGTAGAATAGAAATTTGACTGAAATGCACTGTGCTATTTGCCCTATATATACGAACAGCCAGCTTTTTGTATGCAGATTTCAATGCACAGAGCAAGACGACATCTTACAATGCAGACTAATTTATTTTAGGTGTTCCAAGTGAGGTGTTTTTGAGAAAAAAAATAACACTAAGTATGCTCACTGTTGTGTGCCTATTCATGTGCATCATTTATTGTATATTGTAGATTTAGAGCATGGCTGTACTTAGCAACCATTTTCCTTGTGTAACTGATAAACTACATATTTTGATGTGCATTTTAATACCCTATTCCATTTTAGCTTGCATTGTACAGTTGCCAGCTAATTAAATATCTTTATCATTCACTTTTTTCCATTCACATGTAGCTTTGTGTTTGCAGAACACATTCAGTAGTTCCGGATGGAGCTAAAATAAAAACATAAGTATTAACTTCAGTTCAAATATTCTTTAAAAAGAGAAAAAAACGTTTAATTATGGAGTAATAGAGAATGCATTGAATTGTTTTTATATTTATAAAAGAAAGGCTAATGTAGTTAGCCTAATTAAGGCTAATGCAATTTTATTCCTTTTAATTAATTAACAATTAACTTTGAACAAAATGCTATTTGTGTGAAGAAGTTCACCCTAAATTGAAATTAAGCATTTATTTCTTGTTCAGCTTGAGATGTACACTCACCGGCCACTTTTTAGGTACACCTGTTTAATTGCTCGTTAACTGAAATGTTCAATCAGCCAATCCCATGGCAGCAACTCAATACATTTAGACATGTAGACATGGTCAAGACTATCTGCTGCAGTTAAAACCGAGCATTAGAATGAGGAATAAAAGTGATTTAAGTGACTTTGAACGTTGGATGGTTGTTGATGCCAGACGGGTTGGTCTGAATATTTCAGAAACTGCTGATCTACTGGGATTTTCATGCACAATCATCTCTAGGGTTTACAGAGAATGGTCCTTGGCACACTTTGGGTTCTTTAGTACCAATTGAGTATTGTGTCAGCACCACCGCCTACCTGAGTATTGTTGCTGACCATGTCTATCCCTTTATGACCACAGTGTACCCATCTTCTGATGGCTACTTCCAGCATGTCGTAAAGCGTGAATCATCTCACGCTGGTTTCTTGAAAATGACAATTAGTTCACTGTACTTAAATGGCCTTCACAGTCACCAGATCTCAATCCAATAGAGCACTTTAGGATGTGGTGGAATAGGAGATTCACATCATGAATGTGTTGTGGAGCTGACAAATCTGCAGCAACTGTGTGATGCTATCATGTCAATATGGACGAAAATCTCTGAGGAATATTTCCAGTACCTTATTAAATCTATGCCATGAAGGAGCATTAAGGCAGTTCTGAAGGCAAAAGGGGTCCAAGTAAGGTGTACCTAATAAAGTAGCTGGTGAGCGTTTGATAGCTTGTACATTCATTTACCTAATTTACTGAAATATCTGAAAAAAAAAAGATATAAAGTCTGGCAATATTGTGTGTCATGCATTGCGAACCAGTAGATTCAGTGTCTTCACGTGTTTTTAGGTTACCCGTGGTACTGCATTTTAAAGATAAACCAAAGAAGTGGTGGTTTTTCTGTGCTTGGAATATGTCGAAAATTGGCAACATTTTATGTTTTATTATTTGATAAAAAATTAATTCAGATGGTGCTTAGTTGATCCATTTAACATAAATCTCATCATCTCAGAAGGGAATGAAAAAATGGACACTTAATGAATACAGTGTATAAATCAGTTTGAGTCATTTCATTCTAACAGAAAAAGTAAACTCGTCTGCACTTTTGTGATTTCACATGTTCAGTTTTCCCATTGATATTTTTCAAACCTGTTTACCATATTTATTTTTCTTTGTTACTTGAATATATGGGGAAACGTCTGTAAATATTTGACTGTGATGAACCTGATTTACTTGTATGTAGTAAAATAAAACTAAATTTTACATGTGATGCGTTTGTTTTAAATGTCTTCCAATAGCATGGTGGACTTATCAGGATCTCTGAATAAAGTACAGGATTCATATGTAATACACAGATTTAAACACCATGAAAAACGAGCTGGAACTGTTTGCATATGTTTTTATGAATGCTTTCCACAGCACACCTGTGACCTTTAAATCTGCAAATAAAACTCGATTAGCATGTGAAGAACAAATAATACTCTCAAAGACAACTGTGTTTAACTTTCTATTACATTATTCAAAGTAAACATGCATGCATTAAAATCAGTAAGTATACCTTTAATTAGTTGGCTCAAATCAAACAGGCTAAGTAAATATAATGGCTGAAGAATAAAGGAAATAAACTGCATAAAAATAAACAGTGGATTTATCTGATTAAAATTTTAAAGCTCGAAACATTATCCCATAATTAACTTTTTAATTTTTGCTGGTTGCTCATTATAATGTTTGGCAGCTTTATTTTGTTTTTCTGTTAAGTTTTATTGGACTTTTTTTTTTTTTTTTTTTACATTTGATTGACTATTTAATTTGGACTAAAACTGAGACTTGTCAAGATTCTTGGTAGAAATACAATTAAAAATGCTATTAAAAATACATCGGTACAATTTAAAGTAACTGCTTTGTAGTGTAAAATATATTTACAATGTACTCCTATGAAGGCAAATCTTGAATTTCCAGCTTCATTTGATATAATATTGGTTATCGGCCCAGCCCTAGTTTATTTCCAACCACCTTCAACTCACACCTATTTAATAGTCTCTAGTAGTCTTGAACACATTGATTAGTTGGATCGGCTGTGTTTGATTACAGTTGGAGCAAAACTGTGCTGAGCTGCAGCCCTCCAGGTATCAAGTTTGATTTTGTTTGACCTATGTTTTAAAACCTTGATAATACTATGAAATGCTTCTTAAAGAGCACATCTTTCAAAAGCACTAAATATATTATTGTTTCCAATCATTTTAATGGTACCTTAAAGGGATAGTTCAACCAAAAATGAAAATGTGTACACTATTCACTTCTGTTAAACACAAAAGGAGATATTTTGAAGAAAGCTGAAAACATAGGGGAGAGAGGGGCACGTGGGGTAAAGTTTAACACAGAGTTTTAAAGTATTTGCTCAGGGTTAACCATGACATGCTTCTGAGGTTTTCACCACTGTGTCGACAGACATCTTCCTGCCAATTATTGAAAAAGTTTGGTGAAATTTGGATGAGAAACACAGGAGAAACCATTTTTGCAGCATAAAAGTATTTTTTATTATACTCTATATTTTCTATTATTTAAAGATCTGTGAAAATATGTACGTAAAATCTTATATTGTTGTGATTACCATCTTCTAGGGCTAGGCTATAAGATGAAACCATTTTGAAAGATATGAAAAACACAGTGACTGCTAGTCAGTTTTGAGGAAAACACAGCTAGGTTAGTTGTAACAGGATGTTACACATTAACCACACACTGTTGGACACCAATTAAACTAACAAAATAATTGTTGAATTTTGAGTGTAATGTTGAGAACTTTTTAAATAAAAAATGTTTTTTAATAGAAAATATTTTTTAATAGAAAAGAAATATTGTATTGCTAATACTGCAAATAAATTCACTGTATAATGGATAATAATGCAAATACATCCAAATGTGTTTATCCAATAGATAAATAAATGAACACGCTGTGCTATGTAGAAAAAAAATGAGTTAAGTGCTGAGGAAATATACTATTAAAGTAAACTGAATTCAATTAATTGTGTGAAATCTGATTTTATAAGCACGTGTTACATCTAACCCTCTGTCTTACAACTTGCTGGGCAGCCGCAGGTGGGGTAAATCCTAGCATTTTCACTCCTGGTACTTTTGGCAATACTGTGCAGAAACCATAGGCCCGGTGTTGTGTCAATTTGTCATACCTTGTCAGATTGTCCTACTTCCCATTCAAAAAGTAGGTAGCACATTTTGATGACGCAATATGCTACTCATCAGATTTTGCTACCAGTGTAAATTTTAATGTGGAGTAGTGTGATATGAAGCTGTAATATCGCCCACACCTACCTAATCCCTAACCCCAACCTCAGAACCTTTCAAATGCAGTGTTGGTAGCATAATCTGAGGGGTAGGATAACATGTCAGGAGACCGGCGATCATACTTTCAGTGTTCATTAGTAGGAGAGGCTTGTGTGTTGTTGGTAAAAAAAAATGGTTTGTCTAACTTCCTTACTTGTTCATTATTTGGGCAAAATCAAAAAGTGTTACTTTGTGCCCTGCTCTTCCCTTACCATTGGCTTCTACAGTAGGAGAAACAAATACAACAGAAGTCGGTTGTTACAGGTTTCTAGCTTTCTTTTATATATATTTAATGTTGAACAGAAGAAACTCAAACAGGTTTGTGATAACAAATAAAGTAACCGAATAACTAAACTGATCTAAAACCATCCTTTACACCTAGACAATAAAGTTGACCTTCATCGACAGTCGACTAATCTCGTCTAGGCAAGCTATCATACCGCTCTACTCCATCTGAGCTCGATAAGAGCGCCTGTCATATAGCGCACTTTGAATGTATTGTATACGTCAACTGAGCTGGCAGAGGAGCGAAATGGGGCAAAATAAGACGAATGTAATTTTAATGAATACCGGTCAACCCCAATAATAACCGACCCGGAAGCTGACGCGCGTTTGATGAATTCAAAGCAACTCTTTATTGAATGGGAGCGTTGTTTACAGTCTGCTAACCGGATACCTCGGCTGTGCGTCTGCCTGCAGCGCGCGCGCTCGCTCTCTGATGGTCAATGGTGTTGATGATGGAATCGCAATGCGAGTACTTTATGTATTTCCCGGCGGTACCCATCTCAGACCTGTCGGACCCGGCTAAATACCGCACTCTTCCGCGCCGCAGTCACCTTTACCTCGGGGAAACCGTGCGATTTCTCCTGGTCCTGCGCTCCCAGTCCGCGTCCGGCTCGAGTGATGGCAGTGGCGGCTCGGAGCAGCACAGCAGCCGCTCGTGGAGGGAGCTGGCCGGCTCTCTGAGCGCCGTGGCCAGCGTGAGCCCCGGCGACAGCCGGCAGCGCACACAGCCTCTGTACCACGACTACCACAGCAGCGGGGACGAGTGCGTGGAGGACACAGACGAGGATGATGCTGCGGAGGCGGTGGGCTGTCCGGGGCGAGGGGGCCCGAGGTACCAGGGCTTCAGGGAGTGCAAACCGCTGCTCATTCACAACAACCCAGGCAACGGCGTGAGGGAGTTCCGCAGAGCTCCTGTGCAGGTGCCTAGTTAAACACACCGCATTGTATGATGGAGGGTAGCTGTTCCTGGTACAGCTGAGAGGTTGATATCTGATGTACATTCACATCCTGATCTTGATCTATGTCAACACGGAAGTAACGTTGACATTTCCTGTTGTAATGCTTTATGAATGGATGTGTGTGTGTGTGTGTGTGTGTGTGTTTGCCTTTTGTTATATTTGACATCCATGCAAGTCCTGTCCTAATTTGTAAGTGGAGTGGTTATAGAAAAGGGCTTGGTGTTTTAGACCAAAATGCTGCCATGTAAGCTTAATGCTGCTTGTTGCTACAGCAGTTTTGCCTTTAAAGGGATAGTTCACCAAAGTTGTTGTTGTTTTGTAACTTATGGAAGTCAATAGCTCTGGCACTTCAAAAGTACTAAAACATGTCAAAGTAAGATGAATACATGAGTTTATTCATTCATTTTCCGTCGACTTCGTCCCTTATTTATTAGGGGTCAACATAGTGAACCCCAGCTATTCCAGCATATGTTTTCAGCAGATTCCAGCCGCAACCCAGTACTGGGAAACACCCATACTCTCACATTCACACACTACAGCCAATTTAGTTTATCCAATTCACCTATAGCACATGCCTTTGGACTATGGGGGAAAACAGGGGCACACGGTGGAAACCCATGCCAACAGGGGAAGAACATGCAAACTCCACACAGAAACGTCAACTGCCCCAGCTGGGACTCAAACCAGCAACCTTTTTTCTGTGAGGCGACAGTGCTAACCACTGAGCCACTGTGCTGCCCCTACGTATGAGTTTTTATTGCTTAATAATGTTTATTAAATGTTTAAAATCGGTGAAAAAGAAAATCTTCCTAAATAACGTAGCAGAGGAAAAGACTAGTTTATATTAGTTTCAGCATACAGGATTAGCACAAGTACCATTTTAATAAACAATTCAACACATCCTGTTAAACAAAACAAACAGCATCAGCTCTGAGCGAGTCTACACATCATTATGAGACGAGGTATTCATGCTTAAATTACTGCAGAGGCTGGAGATTAAAGAAAATAATGTTCTTAATAATGATCAGTTTCTTGCACAGTTTATTTCACTTCATAAGACCTCGAGGTGTCATCAGGAGCCATGAGGATTTGTTTTATTTTGCCTTTATGTGTTTTTCTGAATCTCAGAGTGCCGGTAGCTGTTGAGTTTCATTGTTTGAATAGCCAAGGAAAACAGTTTCAGGTAAAAATCTTCTTTTCTACTGAAGAATGAAGTCACCTCTTAATTGAGATGAGGGTGAAGAGGAGAAGGTCGCTAGTTTAAGTCCCGGCTGGGTCAGTTGCCGTTTCTGTGTGGAATTTGCTTGTTCACGTGGGTTTCCTCCGGGTGCTCCAGTTTCCCTCACAGTGCAAACACTTGTGGTATGGGTAAATTGGATGAACTAAAATTGGCCGTAGTGTAAGAGTGCGAGAGTGTATGGGTGTTTCCCAGTACTGGGTTGCAATTGAAAGGACATCAGCTGTGTAAAACATATGCCGGATTAGTTGGTGGTTCATCCCGCTGTGGGGATCTCTGAAATAGAGACTAAGCCAAAGAAGAATGAATGTTCATTGTAGGTGAATTAAATCCCTGTAGGTGCATTTAATTATAGTTTATTCACTATGAAATTTATAGATGAATAGGAATGAACTCAATCTTCGAGAAATCAAATACTGATCAAGTATTTGGGGTTGTTTTCAAATTCAGTGATGAAGTATGCACTGCACTCTAGTGTTTTTTTTTTAATGTTGGTGCATTAATCTTGATAATAATATTAGTCAAATGGTTCATGATTCACACTTGTTAAATAATTACTTAGTTAGGAAGACATTGTGCCGAAACGTCTGTGTTTTGTATCCCCTAAGAATAAAAAATAAAGGTATGTAAAATAATTATTTAACCAATGTGAATCATGGCCTTTTGAGTGTTGTTTTCATGTTTGAGTGTTGTTTTCATATACAAATATCTGAAAATGCAAACTGAAGATATGAAATCCTCTTCTGAGAAGTTTATGCTTAAGACAATAACAATAATCTGTCAACTGGAATTAAATAGTGTTTTTCCACTTATATTATTCTGACCCCATTGGCAGATATTTGTTCTTAATTCAAGCATAAACTCATTTTATTTGAATACATTTCTTTAAAACGGGACCTCCCATTATGATATTTGCATTGAAAACAATGTAAAAAACACTGGAGGTGTTTGTAGTGCGATCAGAAAGTAACGCAAGTTATTTCCATATTCTAGTGTAGAGTTGAATTATTCAAGCCTTAAGCTATTTCTCACATTTTGAGTCCTGCTTGATGTGTTGCTGCATTTCATCTACTACTCAAATATTTTTATTTGGTATTAAAAAATACAGAATTTAGCATTAATAAAACCTGCAGAACCCTGAAAAGGTAATATAGCTTCATAGGAAAGGTTTACCCATGAGCTGATATATGTGATGTTAAAAACAAAAAGACAACATATGAAGAACTAGCTTCAGTTTAAACTGATTCAAGATTATTAAACACACTTCAAGTGTCCACACAATTAAACTAACATTTAAAACTCTAAATCACTGATACTTTTTAAACAAATAAGAATCAGCCATGAATATAAAACATATGAAATGTATGGTCTTTAGATGAGAAGTCGAACACACTCAAAAAATGTGGTATTTATCGCAGTTTTTTTTTGTCGACTTCAAGGCCTTTATTATCTCTGTGTTGCACTTTTCATCTAAAGTTTCATACCGATACCGATTCTGATGCTTCAAGTTTTATCATGCATTTTCCCTTTAATTATGATAAGATCTCACCTTACCTAAGAGAATAAATAAAGTATGTTGCATATAATCTCCTACACATGTCTCTTATAACCATTTAGTGAGGAAATGTCATGGTGAAAAGGAGCTTTACAGAAAAAAATAGATAAAACGACAAAAAAAAAGTTGGTAAAAAAAATGATTAACAATGCAATTTACAAACATTGCAAATGATGGAAGAAGAATTCAACATGTCTCACTAAAGTAAAGTTTGGAGTGCATTTTGATGCATAAGAAGTTAAAATGCACACTTATAAATGTATTGCTTCTTAACTAAAAGGAAACAGGCCTATAAACTACTGTTTATTGTATATTGCAAGTTATATAAATAAATATTCAAGTAAAAAAAAAAAGCGTTCCCGACAGGTTTAAGTGAACTTGCAACATTGTCAAAAACACATTTCAAAAACTTTCATTTCTTATATGTAAAAAGGCCTACATTCATGCAAGGCCATTCAATTATTCGACTATTGACAGCAGCAGAATGATCGCAGCTCCCCAGAACCACATCTTTATTTATTTTAGCTGCTGTGAGCGAGCGCAGTGATTGCTCTGCCCCCACGCATCAATTACCTCCTCACATGTTGTAGCGCTGCTGATGTTTAATATACAGATGTGCATGTGCCTCTTCCTCTGCATGTAAACTCGTAAACAAACGCCTGCAGTCGGTTCTTGAGATTGGCCAGATCATCGAGTACCGATCGAGTCATTAAATGTGATTATCGGCCGATACCGATCTCTGGCCGATCGATCGGAGCATCCCTAGAATCTACTTTTAGTTTGATCTGTAACTCTCTTAAAAATACGAATAATTGTGTTGCTTTTAAATTATTGCTTTAATACAGTTTTATAATTTGTATATCCACCATGAAATAGCATATAGAATATTAAATATTACATTTATTGTATGCATATTAAATGACATAACACCAAAAATATAAACGTTTATTTTAGGGTCAGCATTTGCTTTTTTTTTTTCTTTATTACATCCTGTTTTTATTTTTATATTTTGAAACCAGCACACTGTAGGTTTCATAGCAAGCCTGTGTTTTTGGCTTGCCACCAACCCTGGTGAAGCCTGTAAACCCCAAGCACACTGAAACCACATACAACCTAAATAACATCTGCAAACTTCCATCTTGAGAGTCAAATAGGTTCATTATAACTAGTTATTTCACACATAGCAGTAAACAGTTATTATTTCATAGGATGATGTGTTTTTTCACCTAACAAGCGTTTGATGCATTCGTGTTTTTCACTCCTATGGTTTTTCAAACAGACTGTGTGGGTTAGGGTGGTGCAAACCTACCTTGTGAAATGAGGGCTTAGTCTGTTATTTACTCTGCTTTCTTGCTAGTCACACCTCATAGTGCAAATCATTTTAAATTCACCAAAAGTCAGACTTTATAGGCCATTGCATAAAGCTTTTTAAGGCCAAGACTACATTATCATGGTACAATATAGCATAGTGTCTGATCTCCTTCAGTCTCTCACCCTAGATGTTTTATTTTGTTTTCTCAGTCTCCTGTGGATGAGCCTGTCGTTTTAAGCGATGAAGTAATCTTTCCTCTGACTGTGTCTTTGGATAAGCTCCCTGTCAACACTCTCAAAGTGAAGGTAGGATGACGTGTGTATATGTTTGAGTGTGTGTGTGTTCTTTCAAACATATGGTTGTGTACTTTGGTATAATTAGAACAGGAAGTAACTCATATCATCACTCTCACATTCTTTGACACATTTATGTTGCTCACACGTGGTGCATGTTTGTGCATAATTCTAACGCAAAGCAGTTTTAGTGTGTGTGTGTGTGCAAGAAATTTACTTGCGATCAAAATTATTCAACCCTCCAAAAACTGAAACAATTGACAAGTGTAAGCTTTTCTTGGAGATTTAGAGTTTTGCTTAAAAACAGTTATATCATTTAGTGGTGTATTAAAAGTGATCATGTTACAATGTAATGAAATATTTTTGAGATTACAGTAGGATTTTGTGCTATGCTGTAATTAAAGCGATAGTTCACCCAAAAATGAAAATTTACCCACCGTTTACTCGCATTTTGTTTTCGGCTTAGTCCCTTTATTAGTCAGGGGTCGCCACAGCGGAATGAACCGCCAACTCATCCAGCATATGTTATCTCCTTGAAAGTGACTGAATGTTTAATTCCTGCTGAGGACCTGAAACCCACAATTAATTTGTGTATAAACGAAACATGGCAAAAGGAATGGGACTGCATAACTGCATAAATAATAAATTACACAAAATTAACCCAGACATAAATGAAAGTTTCTTCACTTCCAGCACTTCAACTTCCACCAAGACCAGCTATGAACAAACTGAACGAATTGGACATTCTAGGTTGACTCATTTCTATGTACTGAATAATGAAGCACCACCTAAATGTAATTACTGCCAAGCTGCCCTTTTTTATAAGGAGAGTACTTTGATGGACATTTTTAAAAAGGTACCATCAGGAGGAATCTCAAATTATTTATCAAAAATTGAAATGAAAAATCATATTTAACTTTGAAAATATTTTTGTGTGAATTTTATTTATTTATTTCTATTCATGTATTTGTCTAAGTAACTTTTTATTGTAATACAAATTTGTTTTTATCATGTAATATTTTTATGTATATCTATTTTGCCATGAAATAGCCATAAGTTGCTGATGTGGCAATAAATAAATAAATAAATAAATAAATAAATCCAGCATATGTTATTACGCAGCGGATGCCCTTCCAGCTGCAACCCAGCACTGGGAAACACCCATACACTTTTACATTCACACACATACACTACGGCCAGTTTAGCTTATTCAATTCACCTGTACCGCATGTCTTTGGACTGTGGTGGAAACCGGAGCACCCAGAGGAAACCCACACAAACACGGGGAGAACATGCAAACTCCACACAGAAATGCCAACTGACCCAGCTGAGACTCGAACTAGCAACCTTCTTGCTGTGAGGTGACCGTGATACCCACTGTGCCACCGTGTCACCCTATTTTTTAACACAAAATGCAAGATATTATGAAGAATGTTGGAAACGAACAGCATTGACAACCATAAATACTAAAAATATTGTAACATTCTTTGGTGGTGGATGAGGAAATCCCCCCCAATGTGTAAAGCGCTTTGAGTGTCAGGAAAAGCACTAGATAAATGTTAGGAATTATTGTTATTATAATTAATAATAATTCCTTACATTTATGTAGCGCTTTTCTGGACACTCAAAGCTCTTTACACATTGGGGGGACTTCTTCATCCACCACCAGTGTGCAGCATCCACCTGGATGACATGACGGCCGCCAAATTGCGCCAAACTGAATACCACACATTAGCTGATTGGTGGAGAGGAGACCATTATGGTGAAGCCAATTATGGTATGGGGATGTTTAGGAGGCCATGATGGAGAGAGGCCAGTGGGCAAATTTGGCCAGGATTCAATTCAGTTCAATTTATGTTTATTTATAGATTTCAGAGTTGAAGTTCAGTTCAGTTAAGTGTAGTTTAAATTTCACTGCTGAAAGTTCAAAGACTAAAGAGCAAATCCATCAATGTGCAGCTCCACAAGGCCAATACCAAGCAAGCCAGTGGCAACAGTGGCGAGGGAAAAAACTTCACCAACTGACAAAGTGATGGGAAAAAAACCCATGAGAGAAACCAGGCTCTGTTGGGGATGACCATTTTTCTTCTGGCCAAAATTTCTGAGTGGAGCTGCAGTCTAGGCGCTGGAGGCTGGAGAACTCTGGACGTTGTGGAGAATTGCAGGTGGATGTACAGTAGGTCACCGGCGGGTGTTCAGGCTGGCCCACAGGAAGACACGTCAGTCACTGGGGTCTTTCATGCTCTCCACTCCTCCGTGACCACCAAAGCATCAGCTAAGGATACGGCCTGGTCCAGGATTATGGATACCTTGGCATCATTTCTTCACAGTTCTTGGATCGCATCAAAGTGCTGCATAATCTCTGGGTGCCTCGGGATGAGTATCCTCATGTGGAAATAGAGAATCCAGGTAGAAATAGAGAATGGATGCCGGGGTTGAACCTCTGTTTTTTTTTTTTTTTTTGAAGGACAGCCTGGGATTTTTAACGACCACAGAGAGTCAGGGCATCAGTTTAACAGCTCATCCGAAAGACAGAATATGTCGATCTTTGCATTTAACAGAAGAATGAAACTTGTTTGTAACAAGTTGAGGGTGAGAAAATATATACCTTACTATACCTTAAAGGAACTCCCATTCAAAAAGCTGTTCGTTCATTTGTTTAACTACTTTTAAGCCTTTGCAAACTTAATAAAGATGAGCTGTTGTTTGTATAAAAAAAAAGTGTTTCTAACAAAAGCCATGGATAACAGAATAAACAACATTTATTGGTTGTTATAAAGAATAAAAGATTTATTCTAAATGTAACTTTTGGGGTTGAATAATTTCACACACAAATGATTATTTATTATGTCCTCATAATCACACAGATTTCTATATTTTTGGTGTGATAGATTACCACTGGTTTTGCTGAAAATGTTATTAACGGCAGCAGAATGTCTTGCGAATCAAGGGAGTATAATTATTTAGTTTGCTACTGTAGATAAAGTTAAGTTACAGTGCTCACATTATATCGCATCAACATGCATGTGTTGCTGTTAACACTTCTGATTTTGAGTGTGTGTGTGTTACCTCGATGCAGATAATTGTCACTGTGTGGAAGCAAGAAGAAGAGAAAGCTGAGATCCAGGAACATGGCTACCTCAGCATCCTCCAACAAAAGAGCCCCTGCCAAACATTTCGTCAGGATCTGAACACCTTCAAAGCACAGGGTGAGCATTTGCTTCCTTCAGCACAACACTGCATAATGGCATTATTGATTCAGGACCTCGGGGATCTGCCTTTTCACTCGTCACTTCATAGGCGTCTCATTCTTTTCATTATTTCTCCTTTCTGTGCCACTTAATCTGCCCTTCTGTTGTATTCTTGATTGTGTCATTTGTTTTTCCTGCTGTGTAACACACACTTTTGAAATGCCATTAATTAAAAAGGCATTTTGAACTGCATAACTTTGCTTTAATTTGTGTTAACTGATGTAATTTTCTGTTGTTTTCCAACAGTCAGCACCACATTGAACGTCCTGCCGCCCCCAACAGTGAAGTGTCAGCAAATGACTGTTTCAGGGAGACATTTAACTGTTCTCAAAGGTAATGCTGGCTCTGTTTTCACTAGCTCACTTAAATTATGTTTTACACCATGATTAAAGTCAGTAGAGGGTTAGAAAGAATGTTTCAGCCTCGTTCCAAAATAGATCAAATTCAATATATTCCTCAGACATTCTACAATCAATACCCCATAATGACAATGGCTGTTTCCCAATATGCATTCTTAATTGATCTTGTGTTCTTGTGTAACATCATTATCAACTGCCAAAGATCAGCTCCAAAACTCAAGACTGCAAGAACAGAGGACGCATGAAAGAACCTGGATGTGTTTTTGATATCGAGGATGCATCTATGCAGACTTGAGTGCAGAACTCACTCTAGAAGTCTCAGAAGTCATTGCGACTGAATAAAGGAGGTGATAAGTTCCTCTAAATTCCCTCAGGAGTTTCCCTAAATTAGACGGTGAATGTAAACACTAACATGAAAGTCGTAATAAAAGCATAAACACATTAAGGGTGTTTATTTTCTGAAATTCATATTAAAATAGATTTTATTTGTGTTGTGCAAAGTATATTTATAAGGCTTTTTTTGCAGTTTATATTTATATATATTTTAAAAAAGGATGGTTGTAATAATGCTGTAATGTTTAAATAATTTTCCATCAAAAATGTGTGAAGGTCACGTGACCATATGGAAGAACGCAGCATCTCATTTCTCACAGTATGTGTTCTCTGTTCTCGAGGTCTCCCGAGTTCGTTTTTCCAAGGTAACTTGGCTAGATCGGTCTCCATGAGAATGAAAGTTTGTTTTCTGCATTCTTGGAGTTGACAAACAGCCAATGTAAAAGAAATTTCTGAAAAGCAAAAAATTTCAATATTTACCTGTACTTCAAGAGTTTACATTTAGCTGATGATTGATTATAAAGCTTGTCTGGCATGCTGTCCCGGGAGAGAGCCCTGAGCTCATAAGATCCTTGAGCCTGGGGCCCCCTCCCGTTTACAGGGTGAGAGGGGAGTTTGAGCTCAGGTTCATCTCAAGAACTCCCCTGCTAACTCCCCTGCTATGGCTAATGACAAATTAGGTATTGCTACAGAGAGATACTGCTGATTAAGAGCTCGTCTATGGTGCTAAATTGGTTTGGTCAATTCACCTATGTGACTGTGGGAGGAAACTGGAGAACCCGGTGGAAACCCATGTGAGCATGGGGAGAATGTATAAATTCCGCACAGAAATGCCGACTGGTCTGTTAGAAACTTGGACCTGTGACTTTCTTGCTGTGAGGTAACAGTGCTAAACACTGGGCTGCCGTGCCGCCCTATTGAAGAAAAGAAAGGAGGTGTAGGGGTGGAAGGGGGATTCTTCAAGCCGAAGATAACTAAAGTAATTAAGTTATTTATAGTGAGTTAGGAATCATCTGTGAATCATGCGTTAGCTAATGCGGGACCAGCAATGGCCAATCATAAGCACATAATCCTCTCGAAATTAGTTTATAAATAAACTTCACATACATTATTTTACAGCCTTTACTATGATGCTCAAAATTGAGCTCTGTTGCATCTGGTTTCCATCCTAATCATTCTTGAGTTTTTTTTGCAGGTAAATTGAAATCCATCTACAGCAAATTGATTTGATTGGTCATGTTTTGGAAAGACACACATCTGTCTATATTGACCTTATTCTTTAATGGCAGCGCAGTATGGGTGAAGCTACCAAAAATGGGTCTGCCAAGCTTGTGGTATCATATTCAAAAAGGCTTGAATCTTTCATTTGTGCCAAAAGTGCTTCAACAAAACATTGAGCAGCAGTGAATCTTTATGTACATTTATTATTTTGCAAATATTTTAAACAAACCTCTTTCACATTGTCTTTATGCAGTACTGTTTGTAGAAACGATGCATATAATTGTTAATTTGTTAAAATTAAATGTGGCTTTTATTAGCATAGCTAATTGTTGAAAAAGTGAAGAGCTGCGAATATTGTCAGGATGCACTCTTTGATTGTGCATTTTGAAATGCATGTATGGCTCTGTTATTTTGTTCTTTCTTTAAACCTGTCAAATATGTTTAAGTAGTTTACTTATGGAAAAATATAATACTTGTCTTGTTTCATTCAATGTCCTAAACAAAGTTTTAGCAAACATTACTATAGTGAATTTGCTGTCGAATGTTTCAACTGTCAGACAGTAGGTGTTCTGTATTAACACTTTGATCTTCATGGTTTCCTGTATCTTTATGTGACACACATCCTGTTTATGTAGATATGAACATCTGACTGTTTCAGTGTTAAACGGGAGCTCGCAAGAGGAAGTGTGTGTGCGTGATGTCAAGATCCTGCCCAACTTCAATGCGTCATACTTACCGATGATGCCAGATGGATCAGTGCTGCTGGTGGACAATGTTTGGTAAGAGAGAAATGTGGGACATCACACACTTTTTAAATCAATGATGAATTCCACTATTTTGAAAGAAGTGCACATAAAAACCATCCCCGCCACTTCATTAAGTTGTTGTCAGAGTAGCTGGTCTCAGTTATGAACAGAAAAAAATGTTTATTTTAAAGTGTCTTGCAAATTATAATTTCGAAACCAGGCATGATCAGACGGTCTATACCAGATGTCGAATTGGACATTCTAGGTTGACACATTCATATTTATTAAATAACGAAAAATCACCTAAATGTAATAACTGCCAGACTGCTCTTACCATCAAACATATTTTGATTTGAATGTAGAAGTTTAAATTCCATTAGACAAAATTTTTATAAGGAGAGTACTTTAATGGACATTTTTAAAAAGGTACCACCAGGAAGAGTTTTACATTTTTTATAAAAAATTTAACTGAAAAACCATATTTAACTTTGAATACATTTTTTTGTGAATTTTATCTATTTATATTTTATATATTTGTCTAAGATTTTTTTTTATATAATACGAATTTGTTTTTGTCATGTAATATTTTAACGTATAACCATTTGGCCACGAAATAGCCATAAGTTGCTGATGTGGCAATAAATATGTAATAAATAAAAAAAACAAATTTTAAAGTGTCTCAATTTTTGCAGGTTATTAATTCTCAAATTTAGCTTTGACAAACTCGCATTCTTTGCCAAGTTTGCCTTCGAGGTTTTTAGGCAGAATTTTTAAAAAATGTAATTATTATTATTATTTTTTTTTTTTGTTAGCTGAAGTTCTATCTCCTTTAATTTGAACTTTTTCAAACTGCAATATTGAAACAAAAATGACTTGTCTTTTTAATTTCATGGTGAATTTAACCATTTATTAGAGCTGTTTCATTTAGACAGAACCAAATTCTAAAAACAAACCTTTAGTACAATACTTATTGTGCATGTGAAAGGATTTCCCCCCTGTTTGATGTTAAAAAATATGCTTTTTTATTTTATTTTATTTTTTATTTTAATTCTTTATTTGACTGGGACCATGAGCAATCAAAGAACTGCTCTGAAATTAGCTACATAGCTAAATTTCATCTGCAGTCCCTGGGGGTGAAGTCTAGATAGGATACAGCTGCAGTTACGCACTTAGTAATATTTATTATTAATAAATAACCATAAATAATACTCGATACAACTACTGTTTTTACATTACTGTGACTGTTGGGTCTAGGGTTGGGGTAGCGGTAGACATTAATAAAGCACAATTAATGCGAAATTTAAAAATGAATATAAATAATTCTTGTGAACTTCCGGCTGCAACCATATCTGATCTAGCAACAACTGTCCCTGGGCTAGAAACACAATTACAAATCACATAAAGTAAACGCAATATCATAATAAAATTAACTGCATCAAGATTGAAATGATAATGGTTGCACACCTGATGCATTTATAACCAGCATTTCAACTGCAACTTGAATTGTGCTAAGGTGGGACTCTGTCTAATGTAAAGTGGTAGATTATTCCAATACAGAAAAAGCAGAACAACCAAAATCAGTGACTCCTAAAATTATTTACATTACTAAGCAATCTATTAGTTACTAGTTAATTAGTAAAGTTATTAGTCACTAATAAAGTTCTGGTAACTAATAGCCTTAATTTGATTGTAGTGCAATAATGTGGCCCATTTTAAAGCTGCTTTGAAACAATAATTTTTGTGAGAAGTGCTATACAAATAAACTTGAATTGAATTGAATTGAATACACAATCACCTCTTGATGAAGCTTTAGTTATTCTTATATTGTCAGTACAAAAAGAAACAACGTCCTTCAAAGGTAAAGATGTTAATGTTTGATTTAGAATATTTTGCAATTAGTTAATTTAGTTACCTAAGTTTAGTTTTAAGTTAGAACTAGTTTGAATTTAGTAAATGGTTAGATTTTAGTAAATTTTTGGTTCAGAATATATTTTGCTACTATAAGCATTATCCCAATGTCAGATGAGCCGAGAGAGTTTACATCCATGTCTATCTTATTGTTCATCTCCTACAGTCATCAGTCAGGAGAGGTTGCAATGGCATCATTTTATAGAATGGACAGTGAGTCCAGTCATCTTCCCAGCATGCTCAGCGCTCTAGAGGAGCAGAACTTCCTCTTCCAGCTGCAGCTCAATAATCAGCCACAGGATGATTCAAATGAGGTGAGCGGCACTTAGTATTTCAGCTTATATAGAAAATGTTTAGACAGATATTTAATTCATTTGGCATTTTTGATATCATTTACAACTTTTAATGTTATTAATATTTTTTTGATTGAAATCTGAAGTCATATATTTTACTGCTGCAGGGACTGGAGGTGCCATTAGTTGCAGTTTTACAGTGGTCCACGTCTAAACTGCCCTTCACCAACTCCATCTACACTCACTATAGTCTCCCGAGCATCAGACTGGACCGGCCGCGCTTCATCATGACCGCCAGCTGTCCCAGTGCAGTCAGGACCCGAGAGCACTTCCGGGTGCGATATACTCTACTCAACAACCTGCAGGACTTTCTGGCAGTCAGACTGGTCTGGACACCTGAAGGTGAGGAGAGGAAGATTGTTTTATGATGTACATGCAGCTGCCTGCTTTAATGTGTTGAATGGCAGGTATGTGCCTGAATGGTGGATATTAGGGCTGAACAATATTGGAAAAATTTGACATTGAGATTATTTTGTTTTGCTGCGATTATATATTGCAATATGAATATAATTTCACTAGATTATTTGAATAGCTGTATTTGGAAAGATTTCATTAATTTAAATTGCATTTAAAAAATATTATAAGCAAAAACAAATAAACAGTGCTTTATGTTTTTTTGGGGACTCCAACAGTGTTGAGCGGTCAAACATAAATAAACATGGTTGTCATTGTATAAATAAAAAAAAAAAAAATATATATATATATATATATATATATATATAATAGTGTCTTTATCTTTTAATCTTTAATAAATAATCTGAAATGTGACTATTGCATTTACACACATTGTTATATCGATGCTCAAACAATATATTATTCAGCCCTAGTGGATATGTTTGAAGCATGGTTTTTATAGGTAAACTTAAAGCATGAAGCTAAAATTTATTTTTGTTACTTGGAATAAACGTTACCTGAAATAGTTTTGTATATACAGGGTGTCCGTGGGGTCTTCAAATGTCTTAAATTTACTGAAATGTTGTTTTGTATGTTGTTTTAAATCATTTTAAACAGGTCTCCTAATTTCCTATGTCTATGTACATAAGGCCCTCCAGAGATGTTATTAGACCCCCCCCACTCTTCAGTTTGGTCTGCGATTCAAATGTCAGAGGGCCCATGGCAGCTAGCGGTGCCCCTGATCCAATCATTCCGACAAAAGTTTTTTATTTAACTCTATTTACCAACTCTATTTATATGTCTGTTTATAAAAATATGGTTTAGATATCTTTCTTACAATAACATATATTTTTAATGGTTTTTAAATGTTTTACCTTAAAAAATCCTTAGCCTTGAGCCTTGTGTAAGCATGAAATTTCATTCATAATGGTTTTAAAAAGTCTTAACTTTGACTTGATGAAACCTGTAGAAACCCCGTATATACATGCACACACACTCTGTCTCTGTTGCCAAAAAAAATCCTCCCATGGCTACATGTGTATAAAATAATCAATCATCTAGGATTGAAGACTGCTTCTACAAACATTTGTTAAAAAGAGTGGGTCGCTCTCAGGAGCTTAGTGGATTCAGATGTTGTATTGTGATAGGTTGCTGCCTGGACAGTAAGTTCATCCGTGAAATTCCCCTACCACTAAATATACCACAGTTAAATGTTAGTTGTATTATTATAAAGTAGAAGATTTATGGTAGACCATGTAAAATCACAGAGTAGGGTCCGAGTCATTAACTATAGATCTCCAAACTGTGATGGCCAAGCAATTGCATACTTTATCCTAGGGCTGGGTGATATGGCACAAATACAATCTTGATAATTATTTTCCATATTGAACAATAACGATATATATATTTTGATATACGTTGTTAATGCTTCCAGATTTAAAATTGTACCAAAACAACAAAGCCACAAAAATTAGAGGGCCCTTTAAATAGCATAACACATTTTCGGCCAATAAATTTTCGGTGGCCACAAATTCTGTACTCTAATATCAACACACTTTTAGATTCATATTGTTGCACATTTGCGATTTTGAACATGTTGAACATGTGCGATTGGCTCTTAGATCAATATTGAGTAAAAAATGTCCAGAGCTTACCATTGTTGCTGACATAAAGTTTATCACAATTTGATTTAATATCGTTTATTGGCCCAGCCTTACTTTATACCACTGCAAAAAAGTCCAATGCAAATTGTCAGATGCAGTGATGTTAATTAAGCTGCCACTGGACTCTAAAGCCAAAGACCAATCACACTTCAATATATCTGCAGTGGAATGGTACTTCTGTTGTGCTGCGCGGAAATTTTGGTGGAGGGGGATTATGGGGACTATTAATGCTTCATCAAACCAATACTTCTGGATAGTTTTATGCATAACTTAGTAGGAATTGTTTTAGAAGTGCTTCCTCTGATTATGAATCAGTGCACAAAGCAAAGTCCATAAAGAGGTGGAAGAGGAGTTTGGTGTGGAGGAACTTAACTGGCCTGCACAGAGTCCTGACCTCAACTCAATACAGCATTTTGATTTGAATTAAAGTGGAGAATGACCTCTCAAATGCACTTCTAGAAGAATGGTCAAAATTTCCCATAAAGACACTTCTAAACCTTGTGAAAAGGCTTCCCAGAAGAGTTAAAGCTGCAAACGGTGGCCAACTCCACATTAAACCCTACAGATTAAGACTGGGATGTCATTTAAGTCTGTGCGCATGTAAAGGCAGACGTCTTAAAACTTATGGCAATATAGTGTGTGTGTGTGTGTGCACTTGTGTGGATGGTTGTTTGTTTGTTTATTGAAACATAATACTTGTACATGATACACAGTTATATTCAGTTGATTTTTGAGTTTTGATTTTTTGATTTGATTTGGATTTGATTCAGTCTTTCATTTATTTATATATATGTGTGTGTATATATATATGTGTATATGTATATATGTGTATGTATGTGTGTTTTTCTTGCTATAAGTTATTTGTATTTCAGTTTTAGTTATTTAAAAAAAGTGTTAACTTAACAATAATAACACCAGCTTAAAGAAAGTGAAAAGAGATTTCTTAGATCATACTTAGAATAAATTAATAAAGGTGATAGAGGTGTCAGGAAATGCAAAACTGCCAATAAATCAAGTGTTGTTTGAAGTTAACGAAAAACAGTGATAAACGAAACAGTGTTGCAACGCTATCAGAGACAGGCCTGATAAAAGCAAAGTGGAGAGCAAAGGCAAAAGTTACTAAATGTTATTTGCTCATAAAGGGTGTGTTTCATGCTTGTCCATGTTGATAATCTTGAGTTTAAGGCTCCGGCTGCAAGTATTCAAGTATTTATGATGTAATGGGCTTTTGTCAGGCTTAGCACATTAAAGACATAAGACTACATTAATCCAAACATCATATTGACTGCATTACAGATCAGCAGTAACTTGGAATAAATAACATGAGGATATTTAGCTTTTCTTCTATCTTTTTGATAAGAAGGTTTAAGGATATTGGAAGTTTTTGTCATCTTGTCTATTGTAATTTTAGGACATTTTTGCCATTTTATTGATGATGAGTAATGATAATGATTGATAATAATAATGATTCTTCTTTAAAGAAATTAAAGAGATGTAAGGACAAGACTAGTGTAAAACCAGGGCCTGATTACAAACCGTTTCATCTGGTGCATGTGTACAGTATGTGCTTAGATCAGAGCCTCAAACTATTTTCTTTGCTTTCAATGGTATTTCCTTCATTTTTTGATCATGAATTTCCTCTCAGGTCGTGGCCAGAAAGAAGATCCTGCGGTGAATGCAGTGGTGTGTCATTCGCCTCTCAGTAATCTGGGATACTGTCGAAAAGGCAGCACTCTCTCCGTCAGTGTGGCCTTCCAGATTCTCCGAGCAGGACTTTTTGAGGTAAAGATTACTTGTAGGGCTGCTCCCAAATAAACAGTGTGTTGACTAATGGAAGCCTTGTAATTGACTACTCAAAGGCTTTTATTAAATACATGGAGAAAAGGGATTGAGCGCTGAGAAATGATATTATTTATTACATTGTAACACATTGCAGAGAAATATTAAAATCTATTAATAAATGTTTAAAATACATGTTTTGCATAAATGCGGACATATAAAACAAACTGCACCACACCATCAAAAGTTAATTATGAATGTTTAAAAATAAATATCTAGAGGACTTTGTGACCTTTTTAAATTTAAGTGGTTTGGACTTAGATGAACAGCAGGTAAACGTCTTTTGACAATTCTTACTTTTGAAGAATTTAACATTTACCTACAACCGGCTCCTGTTTACATCTCAGGCATTTTGTGATGTGATGTAATTGTGATGTAATTCTCGCTGCTCAATTTCTGATTGGCTGTCTCTTTTGTCAAGTGTCCAACAGCAACAAGTTAACACTGTTCCATTTTACATCAAACAAACAAGGTGCTATGTAACTTATTATAACTTAGCACAAATGTGGTGCTAACCCTTCTCCGAAGCGGGGGTTCATAACCCTGGGTAAAAGGCAGTTCTAACACTTCTTTAAATAGCAGGTGTTTACTCTGGGTTAAAACCCAGCAGGCACACAATATCATATGACGTTGATCTATAGTTCTTTTTTGGTTGTGATGTCAGGTGACCAAAATTTATGTCAATTTGCTGTCTAATACCAACGTCAGCTGACATCTATTACCAACGTCATCTGGCATTGATATTTGGTTGGTTTTAGGCTGTGGTGTTAACTAACTAAATTCCAACATATTTTTAATGTCATATGACATCCATGCTACGTTAAAGTCTAACATCAGTAGACGTTTATCTTTGGTTGATTTTATGTTGTGATTATGTAACTTAAATTCCACGTCACTTTCATGTCATAATTTGACAACCATACAAAGTCAAGAGCTAACATCATTAGCTGAAGTTCTTTAGTTGTGTAATGTGATGGGACGCTGACAACGGAGTGCTGCTCCAAATGCAGGGTTTATTAGGAGAATGGTCTAATATGGTCACAATAAAACAAAAGGAGGATCAAACACGACAAGACAATGGAAACGCGTCGTTATGTTCACCGTACAGTTTAACAAGACTCAGCCACTGGTGTGTGTGTCTGTGCTGCTTTTAAAGAACAAGTAATCAGTTCATAACGATCCTTCGGTTGTGTGTGTGTAATCAAGGTGAAACAGGAACAGTGTGTGAGTATGTGGTGCAGGACAGAATTTGTAGTTCTTTTGGTGGCGGATTTGTAGCTCTCAAGCGACCTGTATGGACTAGATCTCTGTTGATTGTGACAAGTTGATTTTATGTGGTGTTATAAACTAACTTAAATTCATCTTGGTGTTTTAGTGACGTCAGCACAATTTTTATATACAATCAAAATTCAAAGTTAGTCTGATGTTGGAGTCTAACATCAGTTTTACTTCTGTGTGACGTCCAGTGCTTGCTGGGAAGTGGTGTTTAGAATAACAGGGAGAAGCATAAATGTGTACTTAACAATTAGGGTTCAGTTAAGTCTCATGTGAGCAGTTGCTCACATGCTTTTTTCCTCTTATTTTTCAACTAGACTAATGAATTTTCCCCCATATCGGCTATTCTACCTTCTCTGTGTTTAGTTGAGTCAGCACATGAAGCTGAAGCTCCAGTTTACCGCGTCTGTGTCCAATCCTCCTCCTGATGCTCGTCCTCTGTCCCGCAAAAACAGCCCGTCAAGTCCAGCGGTCAGAGACATCTTGGACCGACATCAGGCCAGCCTCAGTCTGGGCCGCTCTCAGTCCTTTTCACACCAACAACCATCCAAGTTTCACCTCACAAGGTACAATAAAAAACATATACACGCATGCACGCACGCACGCGCGCACGCACGTGCGTATAAATAACAGGTGTATTTATAAATATGGTGCAATCTCCAAGTTTCTCTCTCACACACGCTGACCACTAAAGTAAACTTCTTCTGCTTGCCTTTGTGTTAGGGGGTGAGTGGGAATTTATTAAGGGAGATTACATTAATATATTTATGATTTGACAGTAGGACTTCACTTGACTATTTGAGCCAAATCATAAAAAAAAAAATTGCAAAAAAATATAATTAACAACGTTTTTCTTAAATGCAGTATTTTAAAATGCTACAGAGTACAGACAGAGAGTGTGTTTAAAGAAAAAAACTGTCAAACTAAAGATTTTTAATACATTTCAGTTAATAATATAATAATAATCATATTTTTGAAAAAGTTAACTGTATGCGACAAACAAAACATCATTTAATTTTTAACAATAATTTTATTTATTATGACACTGTAATATACTGTTTCTTTTCAGTGGGTTAAAGTAAAAAAGACTGTTGAAATAAAAGAAATCCACTATTTCTCTTACGTTTATTTTCAAAGCAAACTTGAATGTCAAAGCTTAATGGATTTGTATATAAAGTAGCCTATGCAATTTATTAACATCATCAAATTAATAAAAAAATCAGCAAAACAGAACTAAATGACAGAAAAGGGAATAAAAACAGACAATATCTTTAAAAATTATCATAATTACAAGATTAAAACTTGTAGATTATTCAAATAAGGCAAATGCATTGATTTACCATTACTAAGGTGTACATATGTCTTACAGCCAGTTTAGTCATTTCGTCCTCTGAGTATATTGTAAAGTTTTTTGTTTAGATCAAAAATTTTTTATCTATATACTTTTTTATATATTTTAATCTATATACATACTATTTATGTTTTCTCACGGTCTCACGGCTTTGCACGAAGCCAAGCGTAAAGTAGTCTTTAAAAAAAGAGTAATGCAAAAACGCATACGAGCTTTAGAAAGCAAAAGTAAAAGTTAAATCTCTGACATTTTAGGAGATTTAGAAACACGGGCCGGGTTTTTAAGTCCCAAAAATGCGCATCTCTGTGGGTCTGCAAAGCACGTCAGACTGTCTATGGTAGTGCTGACAGGTCTCACGCGCACAAAACGGCTAAATGAGAGAGGATCTTCCACTACTTAATCGATCGCAGATGTTTGGTTATATTGGGCAGATACAAAGTCAAGTTTATTAATAAACTAATTTCGAGACGATCACGTGCTTCTGATTGCTTGCAGCTGGCCCCGCATTATCCAATTCATCATTCACCAATCAGATGACACCTAAGCCACTATAAATGCCATAGGTTTCATATCACAGTCATCTTGTTTTGAAGAATCCCCCCTTCCACCCCTACTCCTCCTCCTTTCCTAGAGGGGTGGCACAGTGGCCCAGTGGTTAGCACTGTTGCCTTACAGCAAGAATGTCTTTGGTTCTGGTCATTAACAAAACCAGCAGACATTTCTGTGCGGAGTATACACGTTCTCCCCGTGCTCGCCTGGGTTTCCCCGGGTCCCCCGGTTTCTTCCCACTGTCCAAAAACATGCAACTTAAGTTAATTGACTGATCCAAATCACCACCATAGACATGCATTTAGCAAGTAGCTACCTCTTAAGAGCAATCACTATCTGTTCATTAGCTGCTAAAGCAGGGGAGTTCTCAAGACCTACCTGAGCTTAAACTGCCCTCTCGCCTTGCAACGGGAGGGAGCCCCTGGCTCAAGGATCTTTTGGGCTCAGGGCTCTCTCCCGGGACAGCATGCCAAACAAGCTTTATAATCAATCATCAGCTAAGTGTGAACTCTTGAATAAAGTGTAAAAAGATGTTAATAATATAAAAAAAGTGTCACTAAATATACTTGGGTGGCTGTTAATATACCTGGGCGGCCCGCCCAAGTAAAGTCTGTGTGTGGGAAGCACTGATATTTTTGTTATCTGACAGTATAACTATCATGTGGGATCAGTGAGATTTTATTTATTTAAGGAATAATTTTTAAAATTGTTCTCAAGTAAAAGTAAATACTCTACCATTATTACAAAAATAAATAAACAAGCCGTTGCATTTTCTTTTTCTATTTATTCATAGAAGAAATAAAATGATGACAGGTTTTTTTAACAAACAATAATAAATGTGTTATGAAGCGGACAGGAGACAGAGGTAAGGAAACGTTAGGGTGTTTATTAAATGACAACAAGGAGCACATGAAGGATAGCCAGGAGGATCAGGAATGATGTTGGGGTCTTTTCCTCCGTGGCTGGGTAACAGGAATACACGAGGATGGACAGCACACACCAGATACAGCTGACAGAGGATGACACAGACTTGGAAGGACTGGAAGACAGGACGATTCGGGAGGACCAGGAAGACTAGGAGGAATACAAAGAGAACAGGTAAGTAAATCGTTTGTTTTAGCTGAGGATGACTACGCTGAGTGGTCGCTCAGTTGTCCGCTTTCGTCGAGACGAGCCCGGACAATGAGCGACTGGAGTGCTGTGCTTTTATCTGGTGCTCGTGAATGTGATGCAGCTGTGTGCTCATTAGAAGTCAGGTGATGGTGATCTTCGTGAGTGGGGGTCGTGAGAGCCTGACCAATCCATGACAGTACCCCCCTCCCCAGGGCCCGCTCCTGAGGGCCGACACCTCCGACGCCGTGGTGGTCTCCCTCTGCCTCTAGGCGCTGGGAACTCAGGGTGGCTCTCATGAAACTCCACCATGAGACTAGGATCGAGAATATCAGCTCTGGGAACCCATGTCCTTTCTTCGGGGCCGTACCCTTCCCAGTCCACCAGGTACTCCAACTGGCCACCACGACGTCGGGAACGCAAGATCTCCTTCACTGCGTAGACGGCTCCTTCTTCTAGGAGCAGTGGAGGAGGGGGTTCCTCTTCGTGGTCAGGCTCTGTGGAGGGAAGAACAGGATCGTGATAGGGTTTCAGGAGTGATACGTGGAATGTAGGGTGAATACGGTAGTGAGAGGGTAATTGTAGTTTGTAGGTGACGGGGTTAACCTGTTCCACGATGGTGAAGGGACCAACAAATCGGGGACTTAACTTGCGAGAGGGCAGTCGCATGCGTATGTCCCGGGTGGATAGCCACACCTTTTGTCCGGGTGTGTATCTGGGTTCTTCAGACCTTCTCCTATCGGCGGTTACCTTGCTTCGACGGACTGCCCTCTGCAGATGTTGATGAGCCTCGTCCCAGACTCTCTCGCTCTCCCGGAACCAGTGATCCACTGCGGGGACATCAGATGGTTCGCCATCCCAGGGAAAGAGCGGTGGTTGGAAGCCCAGGACGCACTGGAATGGCGTGAGTCCGGTGGAGGGTTGCCGCAGTGAATTTTGGGCATATTCTGCCCAGCCCAAATACTGGCTCCAGGAGTTCTGGTGACCACTGCAGAAGGTCCTCAGGAACCGTCCCACCTCCTGAATCTTCCTCTCTGTCTGCCCGTTGGTTTGGGGATGATATCCAGAAGAGAGGCTGACGGCCACACCTAGGAGCTTGAAGAAGGCTTTCCATAGACGTGAGATGAACTGTGGACCTCTGTCCGACACAATATCTTCTGGAATACCAAATGACCTGAAGACTTGATTAAAGATATTGTCGGCAGTTTCAAAGGCTGTGGGAAGACCTTTCAGAGGGATTAGTTTGACAAACTTTGAGAATCTATCTACTATGACTAGAATACAGGTATTACCTTCTGACGAAGGGAGGTCAGTGATAAAGTCCACTCCTAGGTGTGACCAGGGACGGTTCGGAATCGGCAAGGGATGGAGCTTTCCAGCGGGTAGATGACGTGGGCTCTTGGATTGGGCACAGTCCTTACAGCCCTGAACATATTGCCTCACATCCCTTGCCATGTTTGGCCACCAGAAGCGTTGGGATACTAGCGAGAGAGTATTGTTGATCCCTGGATGTCCAGTGCCTAGCGAGGTATGTAAGGAGTGGATCAGATCTACCCGGTGTTCAGGTGGTATGAACTGCCGATGAGGAGGGCATCCCGGCGGAGCAGGGGCTTCCGGAGTGGCAACGACTGGAGGAGCGTTCCAGGTGATCGGACAAATGGAGATGTGTTCGGGAAGAATCTTCGTTGGGAGTTCTTCATGATCGTGATGCTCGTGTAAACGAGAGAGAGCGTCTGCTCTTAGATTCTTGGGTCCTGGACGATAGGAAATGGAGAAATCAAAACGTGAGAAGAAAAGTGACCATCTGGCTTGACGTGGACATAGTCTCTTGGCCTCTTTGATGTATTGGAGGTTTTTGTGATCTGTGATCACCTGGAACGGATGTTTGGCTCCCTCCAACCAGTGACGCCACTCCTCCAAGGCTAGCTTGATTGCTAGAAGCTCCCTGTCTCCTATGCTGTAATTCTGCTCCGCCGGGCTCAACTTCCGAGAGAAATAGGCACAGGGATGCAGTCGGGGCGGTGTATCATGATGTTGAGATAATACTGCCCCGACGCCGGTGGTGGATGCGTCCACTTCCACCACGAAAGGAAGATTTGGGTCAGGATGAGTCAGGAGTGGGGCCCTTGTGAACTCCTTCTTAAGAAGGCGGAAGGCTGCGGCTGCTTCTTTGGTCCACTCCAGTCCTTTGGGTTTACCCTTGAGGAGATTAGTGAGAGGTGATGTAATCCTGCTGTAGTCCTTGATAAACCGTCTATAAAAGTTAGCAAACCCAAGAAACCTCTGGAGCTCCTTAATGGAAGTGGGTTCTGACCAGGATAGAACAGCCTCAATTTTCTTCCCATCCATACGTATACCGGTTTGGTCAATGATGTATCCCAAGAAATGAATCGACTTCTGGTGGAATGAGCATTTCTCCGCTTTGAGGTAGAGGTGATGTTCTCTCAATGTGTGTAGGACCTCCGCAACGTGTTGGCGATGTTCGGCCTCACTCCGGGAGTAAATGAGGATGTCATCTATGTACACTATTACACAGTGGTGAAGAAACTCCCGGAGGACTTCATGAATGAAGTTTTGGAATACGGAGGGGGCGTTGACCAGACCGTAAGGCATGACCTCATATTCATAGTGGCCAGTAGGGGTCACGAATGCTGTCTTCCATTGGTCCCCCTCACGTATTCTTATCAGATTATACGCGCTGCGGAGGTCCAATTTAGTGAAGACTTTAGCTTCTCGGAGCTGTTCCAAAGCGGCTGGTACCAGAGGAAGGGGATATCGGTATTTTACTGTACCGTTATTTAGGACCCTGTAGTCGATGCATGGACGCAGCCCTCCGTCCTTCTTGGCCACAAAGAAGAAGCTTGAGGCGGCTGGTGATTTTGAGTGACGTATGTACCCCTGACTCAGAGCCTCCCTTATGTAATCTTCCATTGCCTGATTCTCTGGAAGCGAGAGCGGGTAGATCCTACCTCTTGGCAACTGGGCATCTGGAACTAGGTCGATCGCGCAGTCCCATGGCCGATGCGGCGGTAGCTGGGAAGCTCTCTTGGGGCAGAAGACATCATGAAAGGAGCTGTACTCCTTAGGAATGTGGATAGACTGCTTCTCAGGAGGGCTCTCGACCGATGTTGCAAACAAAGAAATGGGGTTCCGACCTTGAAGAGGGAGATTTGGAAAACAGGCAGGTGTACATCCAGATCCCCATTTCTTTATCTCTCCTGTGCCCCAAGAGATGATGGGATCGTGCTTCACCAGCCACGGGCGCCCTAGAATGATGTCCATATTTGCACCCTCCAGAACCAGAAATTGAATCCTCTCTTGATGTAACAACCCCACTTGAAGAAGGATGTCTTCGCATTGTCGATGGATACGGGTCGAAGATCGAGTGCACTGGGTTATCGGTTGTATCTGGTATATATGCGAGGACGCCTCAGTACGGAGGTGGAGTTGACGACAGAGGGATTGGGAGATGAAGTTCCCTGCTGACCCGGAGTCGATGAGGGCTGTGACAAGGAGAGAAATAGAGGCAGTAGTTATTTGTACGGTGGTAGTAAGTGGTTTACATTGTTCAATATTCGTACTGAATACACTCACTGAAGTCCGAATGGGACGAAGGGGACACTCCATACGGGTGTGTCCACTGACACCGCAGTATAGACACAGACCCCGGGTCAGCCTCCTCTGTCGTTCCGCTGATGTCAGTCTTCCAGACTCTATTATCATGGGTTCTGGTTCTGGAGAGGCTGTTGACTCAGGCGATTGGAGGAGTGCAGACGAGGGGGTGATGGTGTCCTGTTGATAGGAACGGAGACGATCGGAACATCGGAGAGAATGTTGGATGAATCTCTCCAGACCCATTGTATCATCTAATGTGGCCAGTTGGATTCGGAGCGTGGGTTCCAAGCCGAGCCGGTACGTGGTCAACAACGATCTCTCATTCCATCCACTTGCAGCTGCTAGAGTGCGAAACCGGAGAGCATATTCCTGTGTAGATAGAGTACCTTGCTTTAGATGATACAGCTGCTCTCCAGCGGCTACTTCCCCATCAGAACGTCCAAACACCTCTTTGAAATACTCCGTGAAGGTAGTGATGGAATTCATGACCGGCCCGGCTTGGTTCCAGATCGTCTCAGCCCATTTAAGTGCAGGTCCAGAGAGTAGAGATACGATGTAGGCGATCTTCGACTTATCTGTGGGATATAGAGAAGGTTGCATTTCGAATATGAGGGAACATTGTAACAGAAAACCATTGCACTCCCCCGCTCCGCCTGAGTAGGGCGCTGGTCGGGCCATGGGACTGGAAGGAAGGGCCGAAGAAGAAACTGTGGAGGCGGAAGTGCTCGGTGCTGGTGGTGCGTTGGAAAGTGGAGCTGGTGGCTGTAGAATCCGCTTCAACTGGTCCACCAGCTCTTGAAGGTGATCGGGGGTGCTCATGTTGTCGTCGTTAATGGTCCGGGCTTCTGTTATGAAGCGGACAGGAGACAGAGGTAAGGAAACGTTAGGGTGTTTATTAAATGACAACAAGGAGCACATGAAGGATAGCCAGGAGGATCAGGAATGATGTTGGGGTCTTTTCCTCCGTGGCTGGGTAACAGGAATACACGAGGATGGACAGCACACACCAGATACAGCTGACAGAGGATGACACAGACTTGGAAGGACTGGAAGACAGGACGATTCGGGAGGACCAGGAAGACTAGGAGGAATACAAAGAGAACAGGTAAGTAAATCGTTTGTTTTAGCTGAGGATGACTACGCTGAGTGGTCGCTCAGTTGTCCGCTTTCGTCGAGACGAGCCCGGACAATGAGCGACTGGAGTGCTGTGCTTTTATCTGGTGCTCGTGAATGTGATGCAGCTGTGTGCTCATTAGAAGTCAGGTGATGGTGATCTTCGTGAGTGGGGGTCGTGAGAGCCTGACCAATCCATGACAAAATGCTGTTAAACTGTTAATGTTAAAATACAGCTTTTCCATGCCAGACAGAATATTTAGTCCTTTTAGAACTTTTAGAGTTTCTCAGTGTAGTTTGTTAGGTCATGCTAATGTCATGTATGCAGCACTGATGAGTGTGTGTGTGTGTCTATCTCAGGACAGGCAGTGTTATGGAGCGCAGGGCCATCACTCCTCCAGTGGGCTCTCCTGTTGGTCGACCGCTGTATCTTCCTCCAGACAGAAACATCTTATCACTCGACAAGATTGCCAAGCGTGAATGCAAGGTGCTGGTACTCGATTCACACAACTAAATGCACACACAAACACACACACATGGTAAAACCATGTTATGGATTAATGTAAAACGAAAAGTGGTTCAACGTCCGTTGTCTTTCAGTTTAAATTTATGATTTATTTATTTAGCTCTTTTTACCATCATTTATTGTTTACATGCTGATTATTTTAAACAATTTGGATGCAGCTACTGTTTTTGACAATTCTGACTGAAAGAATGATAAAAGAAGCAAGCACACACACACACACGCACACACACACACACACACACGCACACGCACACACACACACTCACTCACACACACACACACACACACACACACTTAGGTTTTTCTAATTTATTCATAGGACATTTCACTGGAGTCATGAAGTTTTGAAACTTGTGTTATACACGTTAAAGAGTCTACTGATTGCTGTTTAAGGAGAGAATGGATGTTATGGTTTGTCCACATGGAATCTGTGCACAAATCTCAATTGTTTTTGTTTTAGAAATCTCTGATTTGAAGATTTCTGTCATTATTTCTAGGTTGTTGTGCAGCACCCACAGGAATGTCTGATCAATATTTTGACTAATTTGGTAATGGTTTGATGCACTAGTTGAAGTAAAGAACTCCATTTAGCACATTTCACCATATTTGAATCCATTTTATAGATTAGATTCTCCCTAATCTAGTTTAAAAACTGAATAGTAAGTAGGTTCCACCTGAGCCTTGTCATATCCATGCAAATGCACTTTTCCAGACCATATGTCTTTACATTTCTTTTCTCAAACCTGCCAACACTCTCTGCCCATATTTAATTCCTCTTTGCATTCCACTTCGTTAAAGTGCTTTTATTGTTGTTGTTTTTTTTATTACTTGAAAGATGGTTTGCAATGTTGTGCCTGTGAACAACCAGGAGGCTCATTTAAAGAGACGGTTCACCCAAAGATGAAAATGTACCCACTCAAAATTTGTCCATACCTATATGAGTTTCTTTCATCTGTTGAACACAAAATAAGGTATTTAGTAGATTACTTGCTGACAAATAAACAGTAATACAAAGCGAAAAGGTACAATTTGAGTACATGGTGAGTACTTTTTTGTTTGGGCTGAACTGTACCTTTATTTTTCAGTCCTGTACACTGGAATGTTTTTGGCCTGGCCTTTTTTACAATGTCGCGAGTGCAGAAAGTCACCAATATTCCTTACTCATTAGTAATGTGTATATGTTGTTAAAATGATATTTATTTCATGTCGACACTCCAGTTCATCAAGCTTGTACGGGTTTAATCACACACAACCACAACGTCTAATGCCTGAGATGCAGGCAAATCAACATGAAGATGGAGCTCGTATTATTGGCAGAAGCCATTTTATTTCCGCTCCTCCATTTGAACTATTCTTTCTGACACATTCCTGCTGAAGCGTGCGCTCTCTGAGATCTGCTCTTTTTGTTTGCCTCTCTTTTTCCTGCTAGAACAAATGTATGGTTGGCGTCTGTTAGGCTGTACAGTCATATTTATGATAATCGTGAAGCGTCACTCCATTGTGTGCCATTTAATGATGGATTTCTTTTTCCCAATGTTTACATGTGATGACTACTGACTAATCCTGAGGACTGAAAAACTATATTTTCCTATGTTGTGCAATATTGCACATAGTTTTATGTTGTGAACCTATATACATTAATACAAAAAAATGAAGAGACCACCTGAAAATGTTTTACTTTGAATTTATAAGGTGTATGGGTAAAATGTTAATATTTGTTTTATTCTATTATGGTCTGATAACACTTTAGTTAAGTGTTTCACATTAAACTATTACAGTTAATTGATCAAAATCAGGGTTATTCCAACAAATATTGATTTCTAAACATGTCTGGCACTTTTTTGTTATTTTGACTAATTATTATTTAATGCTCTAAGTCAGTGTTTCCCAACCCTGTTCCTGAAGGCACAACAACAGTACACATTTTCAACCTCTCCCTAATCAAACACGCCTAAATTAACTCATCAGAACCCAAGAAGCGACACCAAAACCTGAAGTTAATGGGTCAGAAAAGTGAGACATCCAAAATATGTACTGTTTTGTGTCTCCAGGAACAGGGTTGGGAAACACTGCTCTAAATAAAATAAATTATTTCATTTTAAATATGAAGGAAATGTCATCAGTACTTTGCAGACAAAACAAAACAAAAAAAAAACACACATTATTCTTTATACAAAACCACCAACTGTAAATTCCCATGTGGTCCTTTATTTTTTCCCGTACCCGTGGAATCTTAAATGTTTGAAATTTTCAGACACAAATGTTTGAACAGAATATCATTCTGTAGAAATATAAACCCCAGATCCTAATCCATATTTTGGATGTCGATGTTTTAATATAAACACTGTGATGTGTTTTCATTTCCAAATTCACCACCCATATTTCTCTTGTAATTTCAGTCTGGGCCAGTTTCTTTCTGTTCTTTCCTATTTAATTTTTATTTAATATGTGATACTTGTGATGAAAGATGGCTTGGCAAAATTAGACCATTTACCGCAGGAGGAGATGTTCTGAAAATGTTTATTACATTAGCTAAGCTTTCTAAGGCAAGGCGTTAAACGAGTACATTTCACTGGAACAAAAGTAGGACTATCATGTTTATTTTTGTTAAAGCACTTTAATTTTTTTTTTGAGGGAAAGGGACTACTTGATAACTTTGGACTTTAAAAAAACTTTGGCTTTTACCTCTTGACAAGGCAAATCACAGAACAGCTGTTAACTGACAGGAATGAGAAGTGCAACTCTAACTGCTGAACTCTTGCTCTGTATAAATGTCTTGAGGTTAGAAGTTGAGTATTGCGCTTGTATTGTGTGTTTTGCATTTGTTGAATTGCCAAGACCTGCCAAGAAGCCCTTCTGGAGGAAAGTCCTTGTGGCGCTCAATCATATAGACGGCTGTTGAAGCAAACTATTTTTACTCTTCTATGAACTGCTGCTTTGCGCCTGTTTTTTTTTTTGTTTTTTTTACACCTTCAATTGCATTACTGTTTAAAGTGTTAACAAAAGTGTTGGAAATGTATGTTGTTGGAAACTGGATTGTTACACTTGAACAAGACGAATAAAAGCTGTCAGGGCATAAATCGTCTCGTTGACTTCTTTAAAAACCTCTTAAACTCTGCTTACGTGGTACCGGGTCTGTCGTTTACTTCTGCGTTCTTTAAATTTTAAAGGTCCGACATGGCCCAATACCCCAAGTGTTTTTGTTCTCTCATCAGTTGGATTAGAATAACTTTTTCATAGATTATGACAGAGACATTTTTCTGTTTTCCTATGATTACTGACATGTGCAGGAACCAACAACCTTAATTACAGCAACTTAGACCACACTGAACCTAAAAAGGTACACTTTCAAATTTCAGTTTACAAAAAAAAAGCACTGCTTTTTTTGGAGGGGTTTATACAACATGATACAATTATTCTAATCACTTTCAACAATGTTTTGGGAAAATTCAAAGGGTTTTCTTTAAAATGATACCACACTTTTTCATTTACACCTCTGCATGTGGATTTGGGAACTTTTGAATTTGGTTAGGCAAAATCCAGGGGGAAACCCCAAAATATCACTTGATTTTAGGGGTTAAAAAAACGATACAGTTGATATTTTCCAAAATAAAATATATTTTATTTCACTTCACGTCAGATCCTCTCGGACATTTGATCATTGCACTCAATCCCCCAATCATAACACACACAAAACAAAATCACAATGAAGTTTACAAATAAGTTACAAGCTGAAAAAACAATATGTTAACAAAGGTTTGTCAGTTACGTCACATTGAAAATGAATAAATATAAATGAAATCTTTGCATGTTAGCATATCAACGTCAAAACACAGAAGTTTCTCTTCAGAACGTAGTAGCTTTCAGCGCACTGTTATCCGCTGGTGGCTTCTTCTTCTCATTATCCATACTTTCATAAGGATGCGCTGTGGACACATTTACAAATGCTCAGATTACACGAGTCATCATTTTTCTGTGCGTGTTTGAGAATGAAAAAGATAACATGATGCAATACCTGTCTTTTTGCTCAGCTCAAATTTACTGGAATCATAAGTCTTTTTCTTGCGGCTGTGTAAAGAAAAAAGAATGCAAATATTAGTTTACCCAATAAAAAATGAACTTGAAGTCTTTTTCAAGTGCGTGTTTGGCAATTTATTCTTAAAATACCTGCACTTTTTGTAAATGCACACAGTTGCTGTAAGTATGAGGATGACGCCAAGTGGCACAAGGACGCCAATCAAGATAATTGATGTTTTATCTATAAAAGAGGAAGCAATAAATAAAATATTAGACATCACTTGAAAATATGGTCACATTTTAATCATGAAAACGCTACTCTGTTAGATGTCTACTTACCCAGGCCTTCCTTAGGAGGGATCTCAAAGAGCTCACAGTTTGTGCCCTCAAACCCTTCAGCACAAATGCAGGTGTAGCCAGAACCATCTTCTTTATCATTACAGGTGCCATCGTTCTGACAGGGCGAACTCAAACATGGACTCACTGAGACAAACAAAATAAATCAGCCCATTACTTTTCTGAAGCATCTCGAAGATCATAATCGGTCAACATAATATCAATCCAGTATCATTTGTAGGCTAAGGACATTTATTTGTTCATCTATTTAAATTGTGATATATTTATACACATTTTAATGCTTCAATTATTAAATAGATAATTTGATTCTTCATTTTATTTCTAACCGGCACTCCTGGTCCTCCATAAAGTAAAGCCCAGATATGTTTTTGAAATTCTTGGTCTGCTCTGCTGGACTCTGCTGATTATGTGGTGACAAAACCATCCTATAAATTACATTTACACATTCAGCCTGTTATGGCTTGTCAGTTTTAGACAGATTGAGATGGCCATTCAGATTGAAGGTGGAGTTCAGATTTAACAGGGTATGCGAAGCACTGTCAACAGGGATGCAAACTAGTCATCTTTGACTTTTTCTGTTATTCATGCAGATTGTATGTGTTTTTTAAAGTTTTATTACTTCATAGTTCAGTACAAACTAAACTTAAGGGCTTCTTAAATGGATTCATAATGGCGAATTATAATTCCAAACGCAAAATGTGAAAAGAACTGCTTCGAATCGGAAATGACAAATTAGCAAATGAATGATCCATTCTGGTATCTGTTAGTCTTTTATCATGTCAATTTCTTTGTGAATTTTAGGCATTTTCCCAGTAAATTGCAAAATTCTGCTACTTAAGCATGGCACGCTTATCCATGAATCAAATAAAATATACAAATCTTAACATTTCAGAGGGTTAGTTCACCCCAAAAATGGAAATTTTCCCTCCGTTTACTCATCCTCAAATGGTTCTAAACTTTTATGAATTTCTTTTTTTTTGTACAAGATATTCTGAAGATTGTTAAACAAAAGCAGCCATTGACGTCCATAGTATGACACAAAAAGTGTATTATGGAAGTCAATGCCTGCTGCTTTATGACATTCTTCAATATATTTTCTTTGGTGTTCAGCAGAAGAAAGAAACTCAAACAGGTTTGGAACAAGTGGAGGGTGAGTAAATTATGACTACTTTCATTTTTGGGTGAACTATCCCTTCGATATTAGTTTTAAGACAGCACAACACCAAGAGGAGTTAAGAAAGCAATATGTAGTATTATCTAGTAAATCCAGTATATTCAGAGAAACTGAGAAATTTTATGCATACAGTATAAATATATATGGCTATATATGTGTGTATATAATTCTACAAATCTCTTAAATAAAAGTTTGTATTGTCTGGAGTCAACAAGCAATCCAGGGTTAAGCCTTGTGTGTGTATATATATCAAAATACATATTTTGAGCAGAATAAACTTTGTGGCCAACAGTGGCGGTTCTAGGGAGGTGCCCCCGTGTCAACAAGCTTGCCCCCCCCTGGCCCCCTGAAATTTGGACGCGTATTTTTTTTTGTGTCACAACTAAAACACCATGAAAAAAGCGAGATCAGCCATCGGTAGCAGACTGTAGAGATCTAACTGAGGCCTTTCTCATGCGCTCTCTGTGTCGCGCGCACTCGCTCTCTGCTTTCCCTTGACTTCTGTCAGTCACTGTGCTGCGTGCATCAGTTTCCCCACATCCATCAGAAATTCAGCCCCAAATTGACACAGGTAATAAAAGTTCTGTCATGTTCATGTTGTGAAAAACATGTGAAGACTTTTGTGTTCAATAGCAATTTTGTGAAACTTATAATATAGGAAGTCCTCGTCTTTGAAAAGGCTATAATTAATCAGAACTACTTTTTTGTCTTTCCCATGGTGACAGTTGGTGCATAACATTCATTCATTCATTCATTTGTTTTCTTTTTGGCTTAGTCCCTTTATTAATCTGGGGTCGCCACAGCGGAATGAACCAACAACTTATCCAGCACATGTTTTACGCAGCGGATGCCCTTCCAGCTGCAACCCATCACTGGGAAATGGTGCACAACATTTTACTAGTTATTTTGCAAGATAGTAGTATTCAGAATAAAGTGTAATTTAAAGACTTAACTAGATATGCTAACTAGGAAGGTTAAAATGATTAGTTAAGTTATTGTATAACTGGTTTGTTGTGTAGACAATCAAAATATAAAGTAAATATTTCTTAAGGAGGATAATAACACTGACCTTAAAATAGTTAAAAAAAATGAAAAACTGCTTTTATTCAAGACAAACTATAAGAAGTAAGACTTCTTATGACTCCAGAAGAATTATTTTTGTTTTATAGGAACTACTGTGAAAATGTCCTTGGTTTGGTAAAGATCACTTGGGAAACATTATTTTAAATTAACAGGAAGGCAAAATAAATTGACGTCAACTGTATCTGTTAAAGTTTACAGGTGTAAAAATGTGCCTTGATGTACTTAAAATGTGTTATCCTACTACAATACAGTGGTTAATTGTCAAATAAATTAACATGGAGGGTTATTTTGAGTTTAAGTTATTTAATTAGCTTGTTTATGAAGACTGCAGAGTGATGCATGATAAAAAAATGACTGAAATGACTTTGAAATGTGCCCCCTAAAAGTACAAGTGGCCCATGCCCGGCTCCCCCAGTTACTCTGGTCTAGAATCGCCACTGGTGCTCAACGGAGCCTGGTTTCTCTCAAGGTTTTTTCCTTTCACTTTCGTCAATTGGTGAAGTTTGTTCCTCACCACTATCAGCACTGGCTTGCTTGGTTTTGGACTTGTGGAGCTGTGCATTGATGGATTTGCTCTTCAGTGTTTGGACTTTCAGCAGTGAAAATTAAACCACATTGAACTGACCTAAACTGAACTTCAACTCTGAAAACTGGACTGGCACAGTTTCAATTTACTAGAGCTTCTATGTTAATCTGCTTTGACACAATCTACATTGTAAAAGTCCTATAGAAATAAAGATGAATTAAATTAAAGTGTGTTAATCTCAGTCAGCTCACCTCTATAACAGTCCAGTTTGGTTTCGAACACAGTGCAGATCTCGTTCTCTTTGCAGCCCTTGGCTTGACACACAGCGCCAGTCTTTGTACATTCGCAACTCTGTGCGCAATCTTCAGTCACAAACGTCTCCCCGAGCTGTGTGTAGAGTAACAAAGTCTTGTTTTAACTTTCTGTGCAATTCATTTTACATCACCGCCTGCAGTCTTATACATGCATCAATAGACTCACCACGTGGTAGCGATTGAGATAAGTGCATCCACACTGGCTGTAAGGCACACAGTCCTGGTCGCTCAGGACGAAGCCGGCGTTACACTGACAACCCTCCACCAACTGCGTTTGCTCGCATTCGGATGGAGCTGCCAGATCTCCGCAGGACGCCGGGCAGGGAGTCATACTGGCGAAGTAGGTGCTGTTGGCTCCACACTGCAGACCTACAGGTGATCACAAAAATACACATTCAATCAGGACAGTACAGGTGATTGAGTTGACTAGTTGTGCTTGTAAATGATGTAAATGTAAATTATTCACTTATGTATAGAATGTCCAAGCCTCTACTTGTTGAATTCTCTCAATAATCAATCCATTGTTTAATCTGCAGTGGCTGAGAGAGCTTAAACACACATAAATTCTCAAAACACATTCAAATGCTGAAACGCGCATGAAATTATTCACTGGATCTAAACAGGAAGTAGTCACTTTTTGTGGTCCCAGATACATTATTTGGCGCTATTTGCAGCACGAATTTGTGTGTGCCTGTGTTTCATCAAAGTGATGAAGATATTTTCTCAGTTAGTTATGTTTTCCCTTTTGCATGTGTTTATTTTTTGTTACGTGCAGTGGGTTTGAGCTCTCTTGGCCACAGTGTGTTCAGTGGTGTTCACTACCATTTCTAGACTTGCTGTATCCCAGGTACCAATATTTGAATTATTTATAAAACATGAATCTCTGTCTGACCATTTAATACTAAGCATGGATTATCATCTTGATTTTCAATAGTATTACAGTATACTGTGGGCGTACAGTGTATTAATACCAAACTGTGTGTAATGCATAACCAGCTGTAGAAATGTATGATGGGTTGTGCGGGAGTGGAATATAATGAGCTTTGGTATGTGGATAGGATCATTGGAATGGTTTTGTTACAGAGATCTAGTTACCCTGACATAGATACAGGGTATCAGCAAGGCATTAAAGTCTTAAAATGTCTTAAATTTTTAAAACAAAATTTTAGACTTAAATGCACTGAAATAGGTCTTAAATCATTTTAATCAGGTATTACTTTTCCAATCAGGGCTCCGTTCTTTGTACCTCGCTTAAATGATCTAAGATGATTTGGCAGATCCTGCAGGATCTTTCGATATTGATAACTGATCCCTGGCTGATTTTGTTTGGCTGATCAAGTTTAGGAATCAGATTAAAATGAGATCACTGCATGCAGATCTATCAATCCACAAAATCATAATCAGCAATGCAGCGTCTAGCTGACAACATAACAGCTTAATGACTTCAGTTGTTTACTGTATAAAAATATAACATTTTGAACTATTGATATTATCAGCTATAGTATATCGACTATCAACCTCCAAATCTTAAGAGTTATCGGTTATCGATATCTGTGCATCCCTAATTCCTTTAAAAAAAAGTTGAATATACACAAATTGTACGCGTTTCTGTCTAAAAATCAACAACTCTCAGATGAGTTTTGAAAATCGAAGTGATCCTGAATCATGTAAAATCAACAATAACCATATCCAGCTAATTGAGTAATCAAAAATCAGCAACAATACATCTCAATAAAACCTTTAACAAAAGTCAAATTTCATTTTTTTTAAGTCTATATATACAACCAGAGTTTACTTGTTTCGACACATTATTTAAATATGTGGCTAAGAGATAACAAAATTAGATTTTTTGGAGAGGACCATTGAAAATCTTTTCTACTGGCCAATATAAAAATGCTTAATGTTTAACACTGTATATGTCTGAAGTTTTATTTATAAGAGTCTTGAAAAGGTCTTAAATCTGACTTTGTGAAACCTGCAGAAAACCTGAGATATATTTTAGTCATACAAACTCTTTAAAGATCACCAGTTCTACAAAAAAATGCCCATACAGTAATATTACCAAATATTACTTTCATAAGTTTATATAAAGCTCTGAGGAAAAAATTGAGAGAGAAATTTTGAAACATTTTTTTGAAAGCTGTGTTGTTAAATTTATCTTATGATTGCAAATTTTTAACTGGAACTACCTCACTCTTATTTTGCATAATCTTTCAGAAATCATTCTTAAGTACTCATTTGGTATTCAAAAGGATGAATGAGTTTTTTAGGATTATTTGATGAAGAGAAAGTATTATGCGTGTGTAAATCACTCTAGACTGGAAGAATAATGTTTTGCTCATACCGCACTTGAGATCTTGTCTCCACTTCCCCAGTGTAACACCTTGGTCTTGACAGGCCCGAGCATAGACAGCATAGTTTTCACAGCGGAGCACTTCACTGCCCTGCTCAGCACACAGGTCAAACACACAATCCCTGCATTGCAAACACACACACACGATCATTAACGACTGTGTATTGGTACCATAAGCAGAGTTTATCAAAATCTGACACAATGCAAATACACACTGATACCCAGTACTGAACTCACAAACACACACAGACACACACACACATTACTTACTCCTGGTAGATTTCTGGATCGATCACAGCATGACAGGCAGAGAAAGGACCCGCAGGGTCACTAAGAGCCCCACATTGTTTGTTTCCGTTCAGATCCTCCAGCTGAGTGTTTGTACAGCCTGTCGTCTCGAACCCTGAGTCTGGATCCTCCTCCACTTCACGCCTAACGGTACAGAAGACAAGAGTTTCAAGTTTAGGATTATACCAGACCATTTCTGATGATTCATTATAGGTTACTTTTATGACTAGAGAATTAGTTCAAGGCACATTTATATTCATGTACTATTCTCATTTACATATCTCATTTCTTCAGAATAAGTAGTTTATTTTGTGATTATTGTGATTACATTCATGTTCAATTTGTAACTAAACACATCCATAAATGTTCATAATTCACAACCATATTTTCTACACTGTTAACAATTTCCTGTAGTATCTACTGTAACTTACTGGCTGCAGTTTGCCAGCAACTTACTGCAAATTAATGACAGCAAAGATACTGTATTTACATTTACAGCACCATTTATCTCACTGTATATGTATTTTCATTACTGTGCTTTTACTGTAACATACACAGTAATTTTCACAATGCAAATTTTTAAATACAGCAACATATCACATAACTGCCCTACAGTAAATTACAGTTCATATTACAGTACAATACTGTGTCATTTTCAAAAATCGTTAACAGTGCAGTTGTCTGTCACCTACTCAGAGCCACCTCGGCTGTAATATGGCAAGCCATTTTAACCTTTAAAGCACACTAGTATCTTTAATAACAGTATCAAATTCATTAAGGACTGTTATTTTTGCTTGCTATCAGTGCTTAGTTATTAGCTACTAGTGTTTATTATTTAGGTAGTAGTACCTTTGTAAAAAAAAATCATCCTTCATTTGAAACTAGCCACAACTAGAAAACTTACTAGTCAAAACTGAATAGCCTACATGACAGAACCACAAGAAACCAGTTACTAGTAACATAAAAACAGCTACTAGTCACTACTGAAATAAGTACTATTATCTATTAATAACCAATAAATTGTAATGATTATGTACTTGTAATTAATAAAAGAATACTTGTAGTATGGATGTAGTACAGTTTAAATAGTACTAGCTCCCTCTTTAAATTGAGTTAATGTTACTCAAGTTAATGAGACAATGAAGATTAATTAGGTGATGATTGAGGACTGATGATGAACACCTGTTGCTATTAAGCAGAAACACAGAAGAAAAACACAAAACAACAACTGAAAATCAGCTGAAATATAATACATTGAATCTCTCAAAATCTCAGCAGAGGATCTCGATCAATAAGCAACTCCACAAACAGCCTCTTTACTTATTACTAACCTGTTTGCCTTATAAAGAGGGATCAAATACTCTCTGAACACAATTCCTTTATGTTGCCCCAACACAAATCGATAAAGTTAACTCAATCGTTTTTACAAATTTATGTGGATTGAACATAAAACATTTACGTTGTCCCCCCCAAAAATTGAGACTTGTGTTGTTTCAACTCAATTTAAATCAGCAAAAGTCATTTTGAGTGTATATAAGAACTAATGTCTAATGAATAAGTTAAGGATTCAAGTTTTAATTTGAAACTAGTATTGAATGACTAAGCACAAATACGTAAAAAAAGTACAAGTACGTAATAGGGAAAGATACAAGTGTATGTAAAAAATAGGTAGGCACTACAGACATGAACGTGTGATTTATAGATTAAATGGTCAAATGCATGCGCAGTGTTTAGTGTATAGCATGTAATTTTGGACAAAACTCATACTTGTGTAGGTGCACCATCTTTGGCAGGGATGTGGTACGAAGAGCCGCTGCACTTCTGTCAGTTACTCTCCAGCTGTCTCCGAACACATTGAGGTCACGGGTGACTGTGCCGTCTGGTTTGGTGTACTCATTATTGGTGCGTCCGTCATAATTACCACACAGACCGAGCACTCGAGTTCTGTATACACTTGGCAGAGTCACCACTATAGGGCAGAGAAAGAGTTTGTGTGATGATCTATTTTAAAAAAATACTTGATAAATTTTGAGATTTTTTGGTCTTGTACCTCCTTGGGAACTGCCATCGAAACGCACAGTAAGGCCAAAGTCAGTTGTAAGCATCACGTAGCGAGATTTAGTTTTGATGCTAACTCCCTGTACAGGACTGTATGGTAGACCAACCTTCTCTTCATTGACCTGATGAAGGAAAACAGTATTTTAATAGCACTAGTAATATACTATTGTGTACCACAGAGATGGTAATGGTGTTTTGGGTCCCTGGACCACACATTTAATATAAAAACTGAATAAATAAGCTTCCCATTGATATGTGGTTTGTTATGACAGGACAATATTTGGCTGAGAAACAACTATTTGAAAGGCTGAGAGTTCAAAAAATCAAAATATTGAGAAAATCACCTTTAAATTAGTCAAATTAAGTACATAGGAAAACATATTACTAACCAAATATTAAGTTTTATTATATTTACATTATGAAATTTACTAAATATGTTAATAAAACATTATCTTTACTTAATATCCTAATGATTTTTAGCACACAATTAAAAATCTGTAATTTTGACCCATCCAATGTATTTTTAGCCATTGCCAAAAATATGCCTGTGCAATATGTGGTCTAGGGTCACATATATAGATTGTATGTAATTACATGTCTGTTGACTCTCTTACCAGCACTTTCTTATTCTGTTGCATGCGAACAGTAATGCCATACACGTCCACAAAGACTTCGCGCAAGAGGGACACCCGACTGATGCCTCCCTGCCTCTGGTTTTTGCCGCGGACCATGAAAGGAGTGAGATGGCTGGGTAGATTGTTGTCTTGGCTCAGCACATAGGTATATGCTCCCTGGTAGTGGTGATTGTATTTGTCAAATGTACGATAGTGAGGGTCTCCAGCAATTGTGCAGTCATCGAATTCTATGAGAAGTAAGAGAAGTTTGCGTTAGTTAGGTCTGTATATGCAGATATATTAATCAACTATATAGTTTTAGTTTATAATTCATGCATGCAAATATAGATATATTTGACAGATATATAGATTTTTCTCATTTGTGTATGGTAAATGCATATATTTATTGATCTGATGGTTTGAGGTAAATACATTTTTAAGTGATTTAATTCTTAAACTCACTCTCAGGTTTGCAGTAACGGTCTCCATTGCTGTCAAGATCACAGATTGAGTTTTCATTGCATTCAAAGGCATTGCAGGTCAACAGTCCTCCCAGGCTGCAGGTGCATTTCTGTGTGCAGCGGTCTGTTATCCAGGAATCTCCCACCTGAAACATGTATCCCCTATTATTATTATATATTGTGACGTATATTATGAAAGCACTGTCAGCATTCCTTACAACATTCAAGGATCATATGTTTGTACACTACTCATTTACAAAAATAAAATATAACTGGAAGACTTAGGAAGTGTAGAGTCTTCAAACATTTTTAAAGTACATATATGACTGGTAAGATTTGTTTTGTCACGCTAGAAAAGATTTACTAAGGATGATTTGTAAAAAAATAAAAATTATTATGTGAAATATTATTACAAATTAAAATAACTCATCTTTTCAAATGGACAATTTTACCATTCCAGTTTTAATAATTTGATTTTGATCATGTACGTGACTTTATAGTGTCAATTTTCATCGTATCTGATACATGTTTGTATTGACTTTTTTTTCTTGGTTAGCATTTGTATAAAATTGATTACAGATTGTATACAAAAATAGTTTTGTGATTTTATGTATGTATGTATGTATATATATATATATATATATATATATATATATATATATATATATATATATATATATATATATATATATATATATATATATATATATATATATATATACACACACACACACACACACAACAGTTCTATCTGGTTTTTAAATCTCCGCCCACATTCAGCGACAAGCAGAGGACACTCTACAGTTAGACAAATATTGCTGCTGTTGGGCAACATAATGTACATTTTAGGCTTTTTCAGTGTACTTGTTTAGATTGCAACTATGCAGATTATTTATAAGGATAGTGCCTCTTTTAAAATATTTTTAATTTCGGTGCATTGGATTCAGTGCATTGACCGCCATCAGCCAGTCTGAGCAGACCAAAGAAAGTGACAGTTGACGTTCAGCACAAGATGGCGACAGAGACCGCATAATAATTCCTTAGGGGAGAAAAACAGCATTTTCTCAGCTTAAATTTCAAACTACAGCTGAACAAATCATTATAAATCAGCTAAGTGACATTCTAAGTCGATCTCTCTTTTGTATTTTGTAGTACTATATTTATTTATGCCACAGAAACTGGTAGTGTTTGGTTTGCTTTGACGTTTTTTGGGGTTAATTATTGTGAAATCCCGATTGCAACAGAGAAAAACTGGGAAATCTCTGTGGACTGTTGCCATTTCATGCTGTTCAGCCTTATAATCTTAAAATGTGAGCAAATATCACCTGTTTTGTCATCACTTTAGACATTACGCTAGAGAATCATTCAAATCCAAGCTTTAAAATGATGTTTGTGAACTGGCAATGGTTTCTGCTGTTCTGACATCAGCAGTTCCTCGCACAAAAGGGTTTTTTGAGACAATCTGTGTTTGATTTTCGTTTTTATACACACGATTATGACGTCGAACTGTTGTATAAACGCAATATCACACGTAGCAGTGCAATATGGCTGTATATCGGCACTGGTGGGGGCACTAAGGCACTCGGCTTGTGGCCTCCAGCCAATGCACGTCTCCCACCAGTGTCGATATACAGCCATATCGCACTGCTACTCATGTGATATTGCTCATGTATGTATATATATGTATGTATATATATATGTATGTATGTATATATATATATAGTGCAAATAGAAAATCATCACACCTCTTTGAAATAAATACTTTGTTATACAGCCTGAAATCAAATCACATTCCAAATAATTTTTTCAGCCTTTTAAATGTTATTGTAGCCTTCTCCTAACCTCTGCCTTTCTACAACTTTATCCTAAAGTTGTTTTTGAAAGCAGAGTGTAATCTGAGGAATAAGGTATGATGATTTTCTATAAACACTGTATTCATATCTGTATATATAGGGTTAGGAGATCCTTTTGTTTTTGTAATTTGAATTCTAATATGATGATTTGGTGCTTATGAAACATTAAAAATGATCATTGTTCAGCTAAAATTGAGAAAAGCTGAGTTTTGCTTGGTTCTTAGGTGCAAACTGTACTCACGTCGTGATACTCTCCATTGCTGTCAACGCATCCACAGCTTGAAAGGGGTATGCACTTGCCATCGCTTAGCACAAAACCTGCATTACACTGACAGCCTTCTACACAGCTATTGGGTGGTAATGGGCAGAAAATGGGGAAGAGATCAGCACAAGTAGGAGGACAAGGAGGAGTGCACTCAGAGTAGTGACTGTTGGGTGGGCACGGGAGAGCTGGAAACAAAAACAAAAGACATTTAAAACACTGGATCCGAATAGAAATGATTTTCTGACACATTCAGACACATTTAAAATGTGCAGAAAAATCCATTAATATTTATATAATGCCTGGAGGTTCTCAACTGAGAATCTCATAAATGCTTAATTTCATCTGCATCAAAGTTTGGCCCCGTTTCATTTTCACAAATGATTCTTCCTCCTGTCAGCTAGCTCAGCATTACTTTACTTCTCTTTTTCTCTTCCACTTACGGCAGAAGGTGCTGTTCCTCCAGCTGATAGTGACTCCAGCGCTGTGACAGGCCTGAGCGTAAGCCTCCACATTATCGCAGAGTGTCGACTGCATGCCATTATATTCGCACATATCATAGACGCAGTTCCCCAGGAAGGCCTCAGGAGGAATGAGAGAGTGACAGGGCTTGAAGCGATCAGACAGGATAGTCGAAGCGCACTGCGCCTTGTAGATTTCTTCTTCAATCTCGTCGCAGTTTGGTTTGTCATCAGGTCGTGGATCAGGTTGGCAGCTGCGGATGATGAAGGAAACATGGGTGAATACCAGTGCTGGGCAAATTACTTCAAAAAAGTCATTAGAATCAAAGAAATTATTTACATTACTAACTATATTATTTATAAACTTTATATTGAATTACTTTGCATTTAATTATATATTTAAAATACTTTTAATTACTTTGTCTGAAAGGTAACTTAATTACTCAAGTAATTTAATTACTACTTATAACTACTACTTAACTAAATACTACTTGAAATGCATATTAATCTCAACGCATAGACAATAGGCATTATACTAGGGCTGGGCTGATAGACGATATTATGTTGAATCGCGAGAAAATTTATGTCAATAACAATGATAAGCTCTGGACGTTTTTACTCTATATTGATCTAAGAGCCAATCACACAGCAGAAATGTGCAACAATGGGAATCTAAAGGTGTGTTGATATTGCCCTACTTTAAGAACAGTCTGGGGGGGAGGGGGCTTTTTCCCCCCAATGTATCTAATTTCCTATTTTTCTATGCAACATGTACCTCTCAACTGACCTGCTTTCCCCTGAAATGTGTGATGTTTGTGTATGGTTGGAGGCAGTGGTGTAGTCGGGGCTATACGCACGTATACTCAGTATGCCTACTTTTTTCCACTAGCTGTTTGGGTATTACGACTTCTGAGGATCAATAATTGCGTATACCCTTGGTATACTCATTTGTTTTGCTGATTAGACTTCCCCTTTAACTGTATACCAATTTTTTTTTACTCTCATCCTAATTTGTTGCAATTGGTGCATTTTTGTTTACATTTTGCGCCATTCCCTGCCCCCTGACGACCACAGAAGCTGTGAGAAAATTTTGTGGGTTTTTCGAAGTTAACTGAATGATGTCTCGCTGAAACGTTCAGGTAAAATTATAAAACAGCATGGGTGGGTTGGGTGGGTAATAGTACATCACCTTTTATTTTAGGACTACACCACTGGTTTGAGGGGTCCAGTTTCAGTGCATGTAACAGTGTTGTGACAAATAAGGGCTCATTATCATATTAGAGATGTATCGAATTTTCTGCCACCGAAAATTTATCAGCCGAAAATATGTTATGCCATTTAATGGACCCTCTCGTTTTTGTGGCTTCAGTCATTGTTGGGGTAAATTTTTTAAACTGGAAGCATTAACCACTGATATCAAAATATATATTTTTATATAGATTGTTATTGTTCAAAATGGAAAATAATTATCGAGATTGCATTTTTGCCATATCACCCAGCCCTACATTTAACTCATTAATTCTTTAAATTTGAGTAAAACAGGAACTTTAAATTTTATTTAAATAAAAAAAAAAAATTCATACATAATATCATATATTGACAATTTATTTATTTTGTTTTTAGGCATGTGCAATTGTTGAACAAATCTATTTTCTTTAGATATTATGCAACACATATCAATATCAATATATTTTTTTAGTTTGAAGTATGTGCAATCATTTTGATGAATTAAACCTTTTTAAGATAAAATAGAACTATTTGGCAAAATATATCTGGATGACAAAAAATACTCTGATTTATATTGTACTGTCTTTCAGGCAAGTACAATATAAGTAACTGTAATTAATTTACCTAAAAATGAAAAGTAATCCTTTTTAACAGAAAAGTAATTTAATTACAGTAGCTAGTTACTAATTACACACAACACTGTTAATGCAACAGGTCAATGGCAAATAAACCATAAGTAATTATTCTCAAATTCAAACTCAATTCAATACATTTAGAATTTTGCTATCTATATAGGTTTGTTTATTACTGCATTATAGAAGGGGGCTAATAGGAACCAAATGAACTAACACTTACCCAGGATCACTGTCGCCCTCTGCCTTCCAGCTGTCACCAAATTCAATAGAGTTATTCGCTGGTTTGCCGTTTGGCTTCAAGTTATCATCGGAGGAATCTCCGTTGTAGTTACCGCACATCCCACACACCTATAACAGAACGAACAGAAAAATCAAATCAAAGCTTGTGGAATACTTTTAAATTATTAATAAATGTATTAATTATTATTAATTACACATCATGACAATAATATAGACCAGATTTACTAATATGCTGTGCCAAAGTTAACATTCTTTGGTGTTAAAAAAAACTATATCAGGATTTACTGAAGGCAAGCAGTGAAAAATCAGCAGTGAAAAGGAATGAACATAACCTTGTTGAAATAATCTCCAGGCACTGTGATCTCAACATGGTGCACTCCATCAAACTTCACAATCAGGCCGAAGTCTGTGTCTAGTATGGTGTTTACTCCACTGGTGAACACTCGTGATTTGGCTACGTTGATGTCATATGGAGTTTTTACCCTGCGTTCATCCAACTAGTCGAATAGATAAGAATACAAGTAAGAAATTTAGCACAATGATCAATGAATTCATGCTGTTTGAAATATTATCTATCATATTTGTGCGATCCTCGACCACAAAATCAGGCATAAGTGTCTATTTTTTGATAAACTGAGATCTGTGCATCATCTGAAAGCTTAATAAATAATTTGACACTGACGAATAGGGTGTCAGGATTGGAAAATATTTGGCAGAGTAACAACTATTTGAAAATCTGGAAGATAAGAGTTCAATGAAATAGAGGTATTAAGAAAATTGTCATTTAAGTTATAAAAATTTGTTTTTTAGAAATATTTTGATGTATTTACAATATATATATTACAGTATATATATACCCAGGCAAAATAAGACTGGGAATAAGACTTTTTGTTGTCCAGGGTCACATATGAGAATTGTATTCCAAAGTCTAATCAGACAAATGACAAAATCTTTTTTCTGCGACTCTCACCAGAACTCTTCCACTCTTGCTGATAGTGATGTTGGCAGTGGGCAGGTAGACAGTCACAGAGCGAACATAGGAAGCTTCTGGTTGGCCGCGCTCTTCGTTTTTGGCTACAATGGTGAAGGGAGTCACCATTGAGGTGTTGCACACCTCCACCAGTGTGTAAGTACAGGTGCCCATGTAGGTGTGCATGATGCCATCGAAGGTGTAATAGTGAGGATCCCCAGCAATGTGGCAAATGCCCACTCCTGCAAAGAAGATCAGTTAGCATGTATGCATTATAAATATTTGAACACAGCTAATGTAAAGAGAGAGATAAAGACATATTAGTAATACAAAATGGCCACCATATCGATATCTGCTGATAAATGTTTATTTTTTTAAGTTTAATACATAGTTTTAATGTTAAGGGGGCTATAAATTATGGATTATTTCTGCTGCATGATCCGCTTAGATGTGTGTGCTGCTGGCCATTACTGGTGCCTTCATGACATGTTGCACACAGCAGGCGCACAGTTTAGTAGAGTTTATGCTAGAGGGAAGATTAGAAGTTGGCACTGTGGGAGTTTAACTATTGATAAAAAAAGATCTGGCTGCTTCTTCGCAATTTTGGGGCGCAGTGGGTAGCGATGTTGCCTCACAGCAAGAAGGCTGCTGGTTCGAGCCCCAACTGGGTCAGTTGACATTTCTGTCTGGAGTTTGCATGTTCTCGCCATATTTGCAAGGGTTTCCTCAGGGTGCTCCGGTTTCCTCAACAGTCTAAAGACATGCACGATAGGTGAATTGGGTAAAGAAAATTGTCTGTAGTGTATGTGTGTTTGTCCTGGCCCTCCAGGTTCGGGGTTGATCGTTGGGCTTACGACCCACCTCGTAAAAATGAGATTTTACGAAACACCAACATGGTGCGGCTAAATACCAACTTCGATATAAACAGCTCTGGAAGTAAACAAGTAAGTTTTGCATTTGCCTATACGCCAGATATTAGATTACAATTATAGTGTAATCGGTTATTTGTATAACATTTCAGTGCATCCCTAATACATATAGATAGACAGACAAACAGATGCATGAACAGATACTGTAGATGGATTTATTATTAGTGCAATATGTACCTGTGTTCACACAGCCTAGTTCACCCTCATTGACTTTACATTCCTGAGCAGGACCACATTGCCATGCCTCGCATGTCACAGTATTGAAAGGTGAACATGTGCAGCGCTCTGTGCAGTCATCTTTTGTGAACCAGCTGTCTCCAACCTGACAAAAACAACAAAATATGGATATGAATTATTATTTTAACTGCACAGGGGTGTGTAGCTTCAACTAGAAGTAAGAAACTGTTCTGATGTCCTGTAACAATGCTGTTTTTCTAATTATTTAAAACTGAACTGAAAGCTCCATTCAGTTCCTCAAAGATCAACTCACAGGTCTGTAGTTATTGTTTTTGTCAGTGCATCCGCACTCTCTGAAGGGCACACACTCATCTCCACTGAGGACAAAGCCAGGGTCACACACACATCCCTCAACGCAGGGCTCAGTACAGGTGCTTTCGGATCCAGGGTCCTGACAGCTGGCTGGACATGCTGAACCACAGTGCTCATAGTGACTGCCAACCGGACACTTGATTGCTGGAAGAAATGAAAACAGTAGAGTGGTGTTATATAAACCATTGCAATGAGGGAAATGAAAGGATCAAAATGGAGGGAAAATAAAGAACGAAGCATGAGAAACTATGGGCGGAGATGGAGAGACACATAACTGCAACTGTTTTAGCACGGCCAATTTAGGAACAAAGGAAAGAAACAGCACTCATTGATGGCTCCCTAATTGAAGGGTGCACACTAAAAAGGCTGAGTCTTTAAAAGGTAACCAGGATACAGTTAATGGCAGGTTTTAAGGGCCTGTAGGTCTGGAACACTTACGACAGAAGGTGTTATTCCTCCAGTTAATTGGCACCCCAGCTTGAGCGCACAGGTCAGCGTAGCTTTGAATAGCTTGGCACAGTGCCACAGCGGCACCACCGGTGCCACACTGATCAAACACACAGTTCTCAAAGTAAGGATCGGGAGGCACCACTGCATGACAAGGCTTGAAGATTCCTGGGAAAAGAATGATGAATAGGCTTTTAATGGTGCACAAAACAGATGTCATGTGTCATAAGAGCTGCTCTGTAAAACAGCACAATGCAATGAACAGATGTGCTGAAATACAGGCGTTTAACAGAGCAGAATGGGGATTTTTGGTGAATTTAACCTTAAAGGGGACCTATGATGCTTCTATTTACAAAATGTAAAATAAGTATCTGATTTCCCTAGAGCAGGGGTGTCCAAACTCGGTCCTAGAGGGCCAATGTCCTGCAAAGTTTAGTTCCAACCCCAATTAGACATGCCTGAACCAGCAAATCAAGCTCTTTCTAGGTATACTAGAAGACGGGTTGATGGAAGTTGGAACTAAATTATGGAGGACACCGGCCCTCCAGGAGTATGGACACCCCTGCCCTAGAGTATGTGAATTTTCAGCTCAAATACCCCACAAATATTTTTTGAAACTGCCCCATTTGGATCCAAATTTAAATTCAGATTGTGCTCTTTTCAAAAGAGGGCAGAGCTACAAAAGCTTATGCATCAGCATAGTGGCAGATTTCAAACCGGACAAACGTTATTTTTGTGAAAAACTGAAAATGTCAAAAAAATGGCTCAGAAGAAGGCAGTCTATGGAGAATATGGTGTTTATTTGTGCATCCTAAAACTCCATATTCATAATCTTCTTAGTCGCTGACATTATCTTCAGCAGGTATGGTGTGTAATGTCTAAATGGCAGATGACTGCTTCTCACTAAGGACTATCTATGTTAATGAGGGAGAGCTCGTTACTGATGACATTCCCCCTCTGTTGACATGTACAAAGGGAGAATTTCAGTCAGTGTTTCTGCAGTGTTTCTGCCTCTATGAAGTGTGATTAATATAATTAATTAATTTGTACCATTAGAGGCTGGCTATTTTCACACACCGTTGTCTCAAAACAGTTTAAAACAAGTGATTTTTAAAATGTAGATCACCTTTAAGTCAGTTGGCAATATTCAGTCTGAAAAATGTTACAATTGTTGTAAAAAGTCTAAAATAGATATTTTAATTTATGTATAATAAATATATGCCCCCTCCTTCCCAACACCACGTCTACATCTGCTACAGGTGGTTCTTCCTAAATTTCTTTGCTGTAGCATTTATCCATATCCACTCATGCTAGATGAAAATATTCTCATTATGATAAAGCTCCTGATATATTTAATTTTTTGTTCAGTGAGGTCATCATTAAGTGTTATGAACGGTAACCTTCACACTATGTTGTGTCTCACCATTGGGGTCGGTGATCATGCCACAGCTGGTAGGTTTCTGAGCTTCACTTTGGATCTTATCGTCACATTCAATGTCTCCTCCACCATGTGTACAACTGTGCCAGACAGGAAGAGACATTAATTATTAAAGCTTCGATGACAGAAAGTGCATGGATTTTTAGCTGAAAAAAAGCAAGTCCTTTCACTTACTCTGGTCTGTCATCTGGCACCTGCCAACTCTCTCCAAGCTCATTGGTGCTGTCTGTGGGCTTCCCATCTAACTTGATGTTGTCATCATTAGGATTACCATTGAAGTTTCCTGTAATATAGTAATTTGGATTAAACACACCAAACTATTTAGATTAAGTTGATACATCATCTTTATAATTTTCAGCTAGTGGGATAACTGAATTTGCTATCTTTACCACAAAGTCCACATAACAGTCCGTTGTAAGAGGAAGGAAGGGTGACATCTGCATGATGATTTCCATCAAAGCGGACACGCAGTCCAAAGCTGGTCTCGAGCACCACAAATTTGCCACTCATGAAGATCTTAATACCATTTGGAAGTGTGACAGGCACAGTGACCTGAACTCCATTCACCTGCAGGGCGAAGGTAAGCAAATAAATGCACTGCTCTTCTAATCCCCTCTAATCTGTTAATCAGGCTTCACAAATCCACGGAAATGTCGCTCACCTGTACTTTGCGGCCCTTGCCCAAAATGACAGTGGTGTTGTGGACTTTGACGATGACAGATCTTACATAAGACACTTTTTTATTGTTGTCTCTGTGCTCGTTTTGTGTCTCCACAGAGAAGTATGGCATGTCGGAGGTCTCATTACAGGGCTTGGTGAGAGTGTAGGAGCAGGCACCCATGAAGTGATGCACTTTATCATCAAAGGTGGTATAATGAGGGTCACCAGAAACGGAGCAAATGCCTGAACCTACAAATGAAAGTGTTTAAAAATGAGAGATAAGATATCTTGACATATTTGTACAGAGCTGCATTGGTGTATTTGGAAATAAATGTGTATGTTACACCAACTGTACATGTCAATCAGTATTTTTACCAAGTGGTTTGCAGATGTAGTCTCCATCTTGGAGTTGGCAGCTCTCAGTAGGAAGACAGCTGGTGTCATAACACTTAATCGATCCTCCTCCCTCACAAGTGCACTTCTGCTTACAGCCCTCCAGATACCAGCTCTCGTCCACCTAAATATGACCACAATTATATTAATGTTAAAAATGCATTTTATTTGTACTATTTTTATAATAACTTAAAAATAATCTGCACTGAGCTCCACAGAGTTTGATTTATGCCAAAGATTCGATTCATTTGAATCAGTTCAACAAATTCATCATTACGCCAATGGGAGGCGACAAGTGTCTTTAGTTTAATGGTAAAAGCGATGATTAATTAATCTGAAATGTATTCGAAGTTATTATTTATTTTAATTGTCTTGCCCTATGCAAATTTAAACCTGCTTATTTGGTTCTGGTTATGTTTTCATCTCAGGTGTTCGTTGGAGCCTACACTCTGAATTACCATGAGACAACCGTGACTAACCCAAGAAATATAAGAAAAATAGCATGAATGTCAGAAGCTAAGTATTACGATCAACTTAAAAACATGTTTTTAAACTGATTCACCCAGCGGTGGATGAGGAGAATTGCTGACTGTCTTTTTCAAAGGCAGAATATTGAATAGACGTGTGTTCACCTTCGACGGAAATGCATAAGGTAACAGAAACGTGTATTTTTTTATTTTTTGTATTGGTTTAGCTTAAAAAGTTATTCCAGATTATATATGAAGTTTGTAACAGCAGTTTGATACTTATCCCTTAGGCATGGGACGATAACTGGTTTTAAGGTTTACCACGGTCTGGAAAAGTCAAGGTAGTAAAACAGCAAAATAATTATGATATACCATTCCTAAGGTATATGTAAAGTTTTTTAAGTGTTTTTTTTTTCATGTATTGTAATGAAATCTTTGTATTTGAAACTAATGAAGACAGAAGAAGTCAATGATTTATTTAAATTATTTAGCCTGACATGTTTACTGTGCCAAAATATTATAAATGTTTCCTAAAATGAAATACATTTTGTTCATAGGTAAAATTTTTTTGATGTTTTGACATTTAAAAAGCAGTAATCACAAAAACGTGAAACCATGATATTTTTATCCAAGGTTATCATACTGTCAGAAACTTATACCGGCCCATGCCTATATATCCCAGTATTGGGTTGCAGCTAAAAGGGCATCCGCTGCGTAAAACATATGTTGGAATGGCTGGAATAGTTGGCTGAAATAGAGACTAAGCCGAAGGAAAATGATTGAGTGTGATACTTTTTTCTCAAAAATCAGGTCAAAAAAGTCACAGTATGGAAATATTAGTAGGCCTCGTTACTATATTAACTTTACATTTAGTATTTAAGAGGTCTGCGTATGTGGCTAATTTTTAATCCATTTATTTGTATGTATTTATCAAAGTTCTATTAATCATCCTGCGTTTTGTGATTTTATGGAAGTTTTACATTTTAAAAATCATTTTATAAATCTCTTCTACAGTGCAAGAGCCCAATGGGTCGTCCCCAGTGTTTAACTCACTGGATGGTAGGAGCCCGAAGAGTCCACACAGCCACAGTCTTTAACAGGAACACATTTATTATCACTGAGGATGAAGCCGGGGTCACATTCACATCCCTCTACACACTTTTCACTGCAGCCCGGTGGTCCATTGATACCCAGACAGGTCTCTGGGCAGGAGCTCACACATATGGAGTAGTGACTATTTGGAGGACATACCAGAGCTGTAGGAAAAAATGAGAGGAAATGCCATTAAATGATGGTAGAACTAAAATCAAATTAGGGATGCATTATCGAGAGTGTTTCCCAATCCCATGTCCCCATCCCTCTATGACAGCGTTCCTGTCTCCAGCACCTAAAAGCCTCATAAATAATAAAACCGATATAGCTAAGTTAAGGTAAGTGTTCAGCTCTGGATTTCCTATTCTAACCTCTTGAACTCTATTCATTTGAATAATTCATATGGTGCATTAGAGAGCGCTAAAAGCAGGCTTGTCACTAGGAATTGAAATGTTATTCTTGCATGGCTGTAAGTTGCCAGATGTTAGTGCTTTATTAGATGCTTAAAGCATTCTACATGTTATTCTGTGTTACTTAATATAGGCAGGTTTGACTCACGGCAGAAGTCTGGCTCCCTCCACTGATGGACAGGTGCACCTGCGCTCAGGCAGGCGTCAGTGTAGGCCTGAAGCTGATCACAAAGAACCTGCTGCAATCCCTGATAACGGCACATATCAAACACACAGCTCTGGAAGAAAGGCAACGGGTTCACCACCTTGATACAGTCTCTGTGAGGAGCAAATATAAGAGAAAGAGTTCAGTGAATAAGCAACTGTAAGTAATTCTATGTTAGAAACAACACTTCAAAACCAAGCTTATACGTTTTAGAAGGAGGAATTCAACATTATATATAATAAGTATTTGGAAATTTGGTATATCTAACCTAAATGGTCCATTTGTGTCGGTTATTTTCCCACAGTTCTCTGGTTTTGACACCTCTCCCTCCAGCACAGGATCACAGGGTGGTTGAGGTCCAGGGTCAGGCTTGCACCTAAAAGCACAACATTGTCATCAAACATATGAAGCCAACCTAATCCTCAATCCTCAGTCTCTACTGTTGATGAAATGAAGAAGAGTAAAAGATACTGACGTTGCGTCCTCATCTTCCTTAGTTTGCCAGCTGTCACCAAACAGTTTTGAGCTGTCGACTTGGGTGCCATCTGGCTTAGTAAAGTCATTATTGGGGTTTCCATCATAGTCTCCACACAGTCCACACATCTGGTCATAGTAGGAGCTGAAAAAATAAATAAGAAAGAAATGAAAAGAAAGAGATTAATGTAAAGAGATTCAATTCACCTGAGATGCCTTTTGAAGGATTTACTCAAGATATATAACCCTTAAAAATCATTGTGTCAGTCTTGTGTTTTTCTGCTAAATGCTTTAGTTAATAGTGATTCATTATAGTGATTTCAAAGTTTCAGTACCTGGGAACGGAGATCTTGGCATAATGGTTGCCATCCCACTGCACTTTTAGGCCGAAAGGAGTTGAAAGGATTACATATTGTCCAGCAAGAGACAGAGAAATGAGCGGAGATGGTGAGTGAGGCAGAGTCACCCTGAGTCCATTCACCTGTATGTGTGGAAAAGAGAAGTTGATTAAAGACTAATACTACTTCTCAAAAGAAGAACTGAGAGATTTTGCTCTTTGGCTTTATTAGTAAGGCTGTTCTATTATTTTAAAAACTAAAAAACAAAATGAAAGGATTAAGCACAATTTACAGAATACATTTCAAGAAATGATCAGTGTCTCAATACTGTTATATAATCCAAGAGATTAATGCAAGACCAAAATGTATTTTATCTGTTGATTTAATCTCAATTCTCTATCCAAGATTATTGAATGATTGGTTTAAGGAAGACTGCTGCTGTGAATACTGACCAGAGTTCTCTTGTTTTTCATCATTGTCACAGTGATACCATCAACAGTCACGTACAGTTTCCTCAGGTAAGAAACACCAGAAACTCCTCTTTCTTCATTCTTACCCTCTATGGAAAACCAGGGGCCTGTGGACCAGAGAGGGAAGTAATTCAGGCTTTTGTTAGGACTTAAATTCTTATTTAATGTCTATATTTCTGGTATTATCTGTGGTAAGTGTTTGAGTACTTTGAATAATTTTTAAGAATTCTAGAATTATTTTTGGTGACTCCATAAAATCACTGATGACCAAAGCAATAATGTCATTGCAGAATAGTTGCACTTTGGCAATGTCTTACCAGTGTTGTTTTTGCAGGTGCGAGCCAGTGTGTAGGTACATGTGCCCATGTAGCTGTAGAATTTGCCATCAAATGTGTTGTAATGAGGATCACCAGAGACTACACAGTCTTGAGATCCTGAGGGATTGTAAAAAGAGAAGAATTTTTAAATGTATTCTGTAAATGTAAATCTATTTTTAAATGATGAAGAATATGTAAAGTCCATGACCATGCTATTCACTTGCCTAAATATGGTTCTTACCTTGTGGGTAACACCCAGTTATTCCATCCTGAACTCCACATTGTTCCATTGGTGGGCAGTCAGCAGCATTACAGGTAACAAATGGAGGATCACACTTACACAGCAGATCACAGTCTTTAGTGTAGAACTCTTCACCTGGCTAAATCCATGTAGAGAGGAAACACAATGTTAGTTTGATGACAAATATTAGTTTACTGACTAATAAACCATTGTTTGATATAAAAACACATATTTTCTTTACCTTATAATAATGATCATTAAAGGTGCAACCACATGTGTTTTCTTTCACGCACTGGCCAGCACTAAGGATGTATCCCGGGTCACAAACACATCCTTCAGAACAAGGTCCAGTGCACTGACTTGGTGGAATTGGCGTACAGGAAGGCTGGCAAACCGGTGCGCATGAATCATAGTGACTGTTGGGTGGGCATTTCAGAGCTGAAGAAGAAGTGCATGTGAGTGGTAATCACAATTTTTAATTTTACTTTTAAATTTTTATTTTAAGAGTACGGGGGAAAAAGTCTATTCATCTTAATGGTTTTGATTGAGTTTATAGTTGAATATGTACTTATTAGACTTACGACAGAAGGTGCTGTTTCTCCAGGGTCCAATTGTGACGCCGCGGTCCTGACATTCATTGACGTACGACTCTATTGCTTCACACAATGCTGAATGAGCTCCATCCAGTTCACACACGTCAAACAAACAGTTTTGGAAGTAACCCTGTACACACATGGGATTATGATCTGTATGTATCTGCTGTACAGTTAAAGTCATGAATTAAAACAAATGAACTTCTTGTCTTACATTAGGGTTGACTTTTGGATGGCAAACAGCAAATGGTCCTTTGTTGTCCAATATGATGCCACAGTAAGCAGGACCTTCGTACAACTCCTGTTCAGCATCTGTACATCCTGGATTTGGGCCGACCTCTGGCTTGTTACAGCTGAAAGACAGAATTAAAGGTAAGTCATCTAGGAATAATAATTTTAGATGTAAATTTTATTTAGTTGAAGAGTGCCTTACTCAGGGTCTGTGTTCCAGCTGTGACCAAAGTCACTGGGACTTTGGACAAGTTCCCCAGTTGGGGTCTGGAAGTCATCCTGAGGGTCTCCATTATAGTCTCCACACAGTCCACAGAGTTTGTCCTCATAACTGTAGAATGATCACAAGCATAGAGACATTTAAAAGTGAATCAGTTCAGAAAAGTTCTAAGACATGTCTAAGAATCCTACTCACTCCTTGATAACTTTAATGTCCATATGGTGATTTCCATCGTAACGAACAGTTACTCCAAAGTTCAAGGCCACAGTGTAGTGCTTGCCAGACATAAAAATATCTACACCAGCAACAGGACTCAGAGGAATGTTGACATTGGTACCATTAACCTGAGAAAAGCAAACATAATTGTTTGTTTGAATGTGCCACTAAATCAGGTGCACAATTTATATCTATAATAAGACCATTGTCTACATGATAATATATTTACCTGCACCGTTCCTCCTTTCAGAATAGACACTTTCACTCCCAGTGCATGAACATGAACTGCTTTTACATAGCTGATATGAAGATTGTTGTAGCGATTCTCATTGTCTGTGTATACGGCGAAGTAAGGCACATCTGTGCTGTTACAGGGCTCAGCCATCAGGTAAGAACAATTTCCCATAAAGTCGTAGTTTCGCTTGTCAAAAGTGGTGTAATGGGGGTCACCAGAGGCGATGCAGGTAGAGGTTCCTATGAATGAAAAATACCTTTGTGTCAAATAATACATTTAAACTTGACTGTTAATATACTTTGTATTAAGAGTTAAAGGTTTTGTACAATACCTTTAGGATAGCAGCCGTGCACTCCACCAACCTCCCGACATTCTTCAGTCACAGGGTCACAGGTATTGTCCACACAGTCGAAAGTGTAGTTGCCGGCACAGCGACACAACTTTGAACAGCCGTTTCCAAATATGATCTCTCCAGGCTGAGAGTAAATCAAAGTAAAGTTTAGAAGTCTGAGTTCACAGAACTGGATTAAAGTGCGGCATCAAAAGAATGAGAACTCTTGTACCTCAAAGTAATTGTTGTCATCATCCAGACATCCACACTGCTCAATAGGAACACAACGCCGGCCACGGAAAACAAAGCCTGGTTTACAGAAGCAGCCGCTGATGCAGGAACCAGAGCAGTTGGTGGAAGGTTCTGCACAGCTAGGAATACAGGCTGGGCCGCACTCAATGTACTCTGAGTCTGGAGGGCAGTTCACTGTTGGAAGACATTAAATGTTGTTTATCTAAAAAAACACATTGGAACAGATGTCCAATTAATGTACTATGTTGATCAAGATAATGAGGGTCACCAAAGACATATATTTCAAATATCTGAAGAGAATGGTAAAAAATTAAATAATAAATTCCAGAAAGATTGTGCCACGACTGCTCAAAACTGTATCATGTATAAACTAATACACAACCAATACAAAATAAAATTGTTACCAATAGGTTTGCAGATATAGTCTCCATCTTGAAGTTGGCAGCTTTCATCAGGAAGACAGCTGGTGTCATAACACTTAATAGATCCTCCTTTCTCACAAGTGCACTTCTGCTTACAGCCCTCCAGTTGCCAGCTCTCGTTCACCTACACATCACCACATTGAAATGAATGTAGTTCATCATGGTTTCATTGTTTAAATCAAAGTTTGATCTCTTTCCATTTTAATCATTTCTTCTACAGGGCAAGAGGCTCAAGGGTCTGCCCCAGTGTTAAACTCACTGGATGGTAGGAGCCCGAAGAGTCCACACAGCCACAGTCTTTAACAGGAACACATTTGTTGCCACTGAGGATGAAGCCGGGGTCACATTCACATCCCTCTACACACTTTTCACTGCAGCCCGGTGGTCCATTGATACCCAGACAGGTCTCTGGGCAGGAGCTCACACACATGGAGTAGTGGCTATTTGGAGGACATACCAGAGCTGTAGGAAAAAATAATAAATATCATTATTTATACCAGAGCTGTAGAAAAAGTAATAAATAACATTAATGGGTGGTGAAACTAAGAATAAAGTGGGGACGCATTACGGAGCATATAGTTTTCAAGTCCCATGATCCCATCCCTTTGTGAAGACATTCCTGTCTTACCAACCCTGACCATTAAAGCCATAAAAGCCCCATGAATAATACAAATAATGACGTTAATCCTCACACAAATATAACTTTGTTAATTTAACCTCTCTGTTCCTTTCAATAATTTATATTGTACATTGGAGAGAGCTGAAAATGGTTTTGTCATTGGGAATGTGATTCCTGCTTGGATGCAGGTTGCCAGATTGTCCTGCTTTATTTATAAATGTTATACTTTGCTATGCAACGTTACACAGAAGAATTTGACTCACGGCAGAAGTCTGGCTCCCTCCACTGATGGACAGGTGCACCTGCGCTCAGGCAGGCGTCAGTGTAGGCCTGAAGCTGATCACAAAGAACCTGCTGCAACCCCTGATAACGGCACATATCAAACACACAGCTCTGGAAGAAAGGCAACGGGTTCACCACCTTGATACAGTCTCTGTGAGGAGCAAATGTAAGGGAAAGAGTTCAGTGATTAAGCAACTGTAAGTAGTTCTATAATGTTAGAATCAAACCTTGAAAACCAAGCTTATACGTTTTAGAAGGAGGAATTCAACATTATATATAATAAGTATTTGGAGATTTGGTATATCTAACCTAAATGGTCCATTTGTGTCGGTTATTTTCCCACAGTTCTCTGGTTTTGACACCTCACCCTCCAGCACAGGATCACAGGGTGGTTGAGGTCCAGGGTCAGGCTTGCACCTAAAAGCACAACACTGTCATCAAACATATGAAGCCAACCTAATCCTCAATCCTCAGTCTCTACTGTTGATGAAATTAAGAAAAGTAAAAGATACTGACGTTGCATCCTCATCGTCATCAGTTTGCCAGCTGTCACCAAACTGATTTGAGCTGTCAGTTTGGTTTCCATCTGGCTTAGTAAAGTCATTATTGGGATTTCCATCATAGTCACCACACAGTCCACACATCTGGTCGTAGTAGGAGCTGAAAAAAATCAATACGAATAGATCGTTGAGAAAGAGATTAATGTAAAGATTTTTTTCCAGCAATGATATTGGATTTTTTTAAAGACGCATAACCCTTAAAAGATATTGGTTTTGGAGTTTGCTGCCAAATACCTAAAAACAAAATCATGTCTATGTTTGGTGGAGGCCTTTTTCTGAGCTTCAATACCTGGGAACGGAGATCTTGGCATAATGGTTGCCATCCCACTGCACTTTTAGGCCGAAGGGAGTTGTAAGGATTACATATTGTCCAGCAAGAGACAGAGAAATGAGCGGAGATGGTGAGTGAGGCAGAGTCACCCTGAGTCCATTCACCTGTATGTGTGGAAAAGAGAAGTGATTAAAGGCTAATACAACCTCTGAAAAGAAGGAATGACTGTGCAATTTTGTTCTTTTGCTTAAAGGGGAACATTATTACTGGAAAACTGAAAATTATATAGGCAAAATGGGATTATGGGAATATTAAGAACAATCTGAAGAAATTATTTTTGAGAACATTTATACCTATTTCATGAGTCTTGGACATTAAAGTATATTTGATTGTTGGCTTTAAGTCTTAATTCTTTATCTCAAAATTACAGAATTAATTTAATGATTATAACTTCTGTGGATACTGACCAGTGTTGTTCTGTCTTTCATCAATGTCACAGTGATACCGTCAACAGTCACGTACAGTTTCCTCAGGTAAGAAACCCCAGAAGCTCCTCTCTCTTCATTCTTTCCCTCTATAGAAAACCAGGGGCCTGTAGACACAAAAGAGAGGCAAAAGTGCTGTTATTTTAAAGATCTGTAATTCTTTAAACTCTGTTTTAAGTGATGGTCTGATGTAGAGTGAATCAAGTAGAGTTTTTGTGTGACTCCTAACAACAGCCAATAACAAAGCACTGTAAACTCATTGTTAATTGCAGATCTTTCTATTTTTTCTGGGCATGTACTTACGGGTGTTGTTTTTGCAGGTGCGGGCAAGTGTGTAGGTGCAGGTGCCCATGTAACTGTAGTATTTGCCATCAAATGTGGTGTAATGAGGATCACCAGAGATGACACAGTCTTCAGATCCTGAAGGATTGAGAAATTACATTTTATAACATTTGTTATAGTATTTTCCCCAATAGTATATTGCGTAATAAATAATGAATTCTGTGTATAGTTAAAGTGTTTCTAAATCAAAATAAGTGTATGTGATGCTAAGACCTATTTGCAAGTAATTTTACTAAATGAAATAGAGCGCTTACCTAATGGGTAACAGCCAATTATGCCACCCTGTACATCACATTGTTCCATTGGTGAGCAGCTAGAAGTGTTACAAGTAAGGCCGGGGGGATCACACTTACAGTGTAGCTCACAGTCTTTAGTGTAGAACTCTTCACCTGGCTAAATCCATGCAGAGAGAAAACGCCATGTTAGTTTGATGACAAATACTTGTTCTGAGTGTAACAAACCATAGTTCAATACTATAACAAATTTGTTGTTTTATAAGTTTTTTTTCACCTTGTAATATTGTCCATTATAGCTGCAACCACATGTGTCTTCTTTTACACACTGGCCAGCACTGAGGATGTATCCCGGGTCACAAACACATCCTTCAGAACAAGGTCCAGTGCACTGACTTGGTGGAATTGGCGTACAGGAAGGCTGGCAAACAGGGGCACATGAATCATAGTGGCTGTTGGGTGGGCACTTCAGAGCTGAAGAAGAAGAATGTTTTTTAGTGGCACATAATTTTTAAAATGGTATGAGAGACAAAACAAGCTGTTTATTTCATTACTTTAAGTTTAAAGTTTACGGTTAAGACATCTTATTTCAGACTTACGACAGAAGGTGCTGTTTCTCCAGGGTCCAATTGTGACGCCGCGGTCCTGACATTCATTGACGTACGACTCTATTGCTTCACACAATGCTGAATGAGCTCCATCCAGTTCACACACGTCAAACAAACAATCTTGGAAGTAACCCTATATACACATGGGGTTATGATCTGTAAGTATCTGCTGTACAGTTAAAATTATGAACTAAAACAAATGAACTTCTTGTCTTACATTAGGGTTGACTTTTGGATGGCAAACAGCAAATGGTCCTTTGTTGTCCAATATGATGCCACAGTAAGCAGGACCTTCGTACAACTCCTGTTCAGCATCTGTACATCCTGGATTTGGGCCGACCTCTGGCTTGTTACAGCTGAAAAACAGAATTAAAGGCAAGTCATCTAGGAATAATAATTTTAGATGTAAATTTTATTTAGTTGAAGAGTGCCTTACTCAGGGTCTGTGTTCCAGCTGTGACCAAAGTCATTGGGGCTTTGGACCAGTTCCCCAGTTGGGGTCTGGAAGTCATCCTGAGGGTCTCCATTATAGTCTCCACACAGTCCACAGAGTTTGTCCTCATAACTGTAGAATGATCACAAGCATAGAGACATTTAAAAGTGAATCAGTTCATAAAAGTTCTAAGACATGTCTAAGAATCATACTCACTCCTTGATAACTTTAATGTCCATATGGTGATTTCCATCGTAACGAACAGTTACTCCAAAGTTCAAGGCCACAGTGTAGTGCTTGCCAGACATAAAAATATCTACACCTGTGACAGGACTCAGAGGAATGTTGACATTGGTACCATTAACCTGAGAAAAAATAGACAGTTACTCATTTGAATGTGCTACTAAATATGATGAGTACTCTACATGCATTGATATAACACTTCATATATAAAGAAGTTAATAATTCCCTAATAGTAACTACAAATTTTGTTGAATTCCTTTACCTGCACAGTTCCTCCTTTCAGAATAGACACTTTCACTCCCAGTGCATGAACATGAACTGCTTTTACATAGCTGATATGAAGATTGTTGTAGCGATTCTCATTGTCTGTGTATACGGCGAAGTAAGGCACATCTGTGCTGTTACAGGGCTCAGACATCAGGTAAGAACAATTTCCCATGAAGTCATAGTGCCGTTTGTCAAAAGTGGTGTAATGGGGGTCACCAGAGGCGATGCAGGTAGAGGTTCCTATGAATGAAAACATATTTTTGTGTAAATAATTTAAATTCCAACTAAAATATTGAATATAGATAATATAAAAATGCTTGTGTTTGCATATATATGGGCTACGATACAACTATAACAAATTTATTTGAAATATTCATATTTAATATTGAACCGACATTAATTCCATGTAGCTCAATGTTTGTCATAGCTTCTATATTACTGGTTTTGCCAGTGGACCAATATAGTTATAGGGTTATTTTCTGGCAAAAGCGAACTTGTGTAGCAGATGCACCAATGCTCTTGATTCTTATGCAGACATGCTAAATTTTGAGTATTGCTACCCTCACCTCTGTCAGATATAGTATTTGTAGATCATGGGAGTTTTGTACAATACCTTTAGGATAGCAGCCGTGCACTCCACCAACCTCCCGACATTCTTCAGTCACAGGGTCACAGGTATTGTCCACACAGTCGAAAGTGTAGTTGCCGGCACAGCGACACAACTTTGAACAGCCGTTTCCAAATATGATCTCTCCAGGCTGAGAGTAAATACAAAGTAAAGTTTAGAAGTCTGAGTTCACAGAACTGGATTAAAGTGCGGCATCAAAAGAATGAGAACTCTTGTACCTCAAAGTAATTGTTGTCATCATCCAGACATCCACACTGCTCAATAGGAACACAACGCCGGCCACGGAAAACAAAGCCTGGTTTACAGAAGCAGCCGCTGATGCAGGAACCAGAGCAGTTGGTGTAAGGTTCTGCACAGCTAGGAATACAGGCTGGGCCGCACTCAATGTACTCTGAGTCTGGAGGGCAGTTCACTGTTGGAAGACATGAATGCCTATGAATTTGTGTAATATATAATCAAACAAAATTCTGAGGCACAAAGATAGATAAATTCACATATCTGAAAGAAAATGTGGAATAGTTAAGTAATTTTACACACTCTGGAGTTGGTTTTGAATTAGTATTGTGTACTCTGTATGTCTATGATATGACAAGTAAACTATTTTCAAACTACTACACTGCATGGTCTCAAAACATGCATAACTAGTACTATAACCTACCACTTGGTTTGCAGATATAGTCTCCATCTTGAAGTTGGCAGCTTTCATCAGGAAGACAGCTGGTGTCATAACACTTAATCGATCCTCCTCCCTCACAAGTGCACTTCTGCTTACAGCCCTCCAGATACCAGCTCTCGTTCACCTACACATCACCACATTGAAATGAATGTAGTTCATCATGGTTTCATTGTTTAAACAAAAGTTTGACCTATACCATTTTAAAAATGTCTTCTACAGTGCAAGAGGCTCAAGGGTCTGCCCCAGTGTTAAACTCACTGGATGGTAGGATCCCGAAGAGTCCACACAGCCACAGTCTTTAACAGGAACACATTTGTTGCCACTGAGGATGAAGCCGGGGTCACATTCACATCCCTCTACACACTTTTCACTGCAGCCTGGTGGTCCATTGATACCCAGACAGGTCTCGGGGCAGGAGCTCACACATATGGAGTAGTGGCTATTTGGAGGACATACTAGAGCTGTAGGAAAAATGAGAGGAAATGCCATTAAATGATGGTGGAACTAAAATTAAGTTTAGCTTTGCTATTCTAACCTGTTCACTTCAGTTATTTACATTCCTAGCTTATGAAAGTTGAAAAGTGTTTTGTCATAAAGTAGACTTGCCACACATTACTAGTTTGTCATCTGTTTAAAACATTAAGCTCCATATGCAGTGTGACTCAATATAGGCAGGTTTGACTCACGGCAGAAGTCTGGCTCCCTCCACTGATGGACAGGTGCACCTGCGCTCAGGCAGGCGTCAGTGTAGGCCTGAAGCTGATCACAAAGAACCTGCTGCAATCCCTGATAACGGCACATATCAAAAACACAGCTCTGGAAGAAAGGCAACGGGTTCACCACCTTGATACAGTCTCTGTGAGGAGCAAATATAAGAGAAAGAGTTCAGTGAATAAGCATCTGTAAGTAATTCTATAATGTTAGACTCAAACCTTGAAAACCAAGCTTATACGTTTTAGAAGGAGGAATTCAACATTATATATAATAAGTATTTGGAGATTTGGTATATCTAACCTAAATGGTCCATTTGTGTCGGTTATTTTCCCACAGTTCTCTGGTTTTGACACCTCACCCTCCAGCACAGGATCACAGGGTGGTTGAGGTCCAGGGTCAGGCTTGCACCTAAAAGCACAACATTGCCAGATTATGAAGTCAACCTAATCTTCAATCAGTGCTCTGTCTTTACTGTTGATGAAATGAAGAAGAGTAAAAGATACTGACGTTGCGTCCTCATCTTCCTTAGTTTGCCAGCTGTCACCAAACAGTTTTGAGCTGTCGACTTGGGTGCCATCTGGCTTGGTAAAGTCATTATTGGGATTTCCATCATAGTCTCCACACAGTCCACACATCTGGTCATAGTAGGAGCTGAAAAGAAAAGAAAGAGATTAATGTAAAGAGATTCAATTCACCAGAGATGCTTTTTGAAGGATTTACTCAAGACATATAAATCTTAAAAATAATTGTGGGTCTTGGGTTTTTTGGCAAATGCTTCAGGTTATAGTGATGCATATAAGGGACTGTTTTCAAAGTTTCAGTACCTGGGAACGGAGATCTTGGCATAATGGTTGCCATCCCACTGCACTTTTAGGCCGAACGGAGTTGTAAGGATTACATATTGTCCAGCAAGAGACAGAGAAATGAGCGGAGATGGTGAGTGAGGCAGAGTCACCCTGAGTCCATTCACCTGTATGTGTGGAAAAGAGAAGTGATTAAAGACTAATACTACTTCTGATATGAAGGAAGGTCTGTGCAATTTTTATTTTTTATTTTTTTTTGCTTTAAAATTAGGATTTTATTGGTGACAATTGGTTAATAAGAGCTGCTGTGGATACTGACCAGAGTTCTCTGGTTTTTCATCATTGTCACAGTGATACCGTCAACAGTCACATACAGTTTCCTCAGGTAAGAAACCCCAGAGACTCCTCGCTCTTCATTTTTGCCCTCTATGGAGAACCATGGGCCTGTAGACCAGAGAGAGTTGTTTTTTTTAAAGGGAGATAATTATCTAATCTCTTAATCTTTAGAAGTTTATTTAAGTGAACAAACAACATAATAACCAAACTGCTTTAATTAGAAATTGTGATTTGTTTTATTTCTTTGTTTTGGCCATCACTTACCAGTGTTGTTTTTACAGGTGCGAGCCAGTGTGTATGTGCAAGTGCCCATGTAGCTGTAGAATTTGCCATCAAATGTGTTGTAATGAGGATCACCAGAGATGATACAGTCTTGAGATCCTGGTTAGAGAATAAGAGATAAAGATAAGAGTTAAAGTTGAAAATGGGCAATGTAATATTTTATATAATTTGTACCAAAAATATAAAAGTTCTCACCTAATGGGTAGCACCCAGTTATGCCACCCTGTACATCGCATTGTTCCATTGGTGGGCAGTCAGCAGCATTACAGGTAACAAATGGAGGATCACACTTACACAGCAGATCACAGTCTTTAGTGTAGAACTCTTCACCTGGCTAAATCCATGTAGAGAGGAAACACAATGTTAGTTTGATGACAAATATTAGTTCACTGACTAACAAACCATGTGACTAACCACACAACAAACCACTGACTAACATATGTTTTCTTTACCTTATAATAATGTCCATTATAGCTGCAACCACATGTGTTTTCTTTCACGCACTGGCCAGCACTGAGGATGTATCCCGGGTCACAAACACATCCTTCAGAACAAGGTCCAGTGCACTGACTTGGTGGAATTGGCTTACAGGAAGGCTGGCAAACTGGGGCGCATGATTCAAAATGGCTGTTGGGTGGGCATTTCAGAGCTGAAGAAGAAGAATACGTGATGATTTAGTGATTTCATTTTATGTAAACAATTTGTGAAATTAGAATATGTATGTTTATTATTTCAGACTTACGACAGAAGGTGCTGTTTCTCCAGGGTCCAATTGTGACGCCGCGGTCCTGACATTCATTGACGTACGACTCTATTGCTTCACACAATGCTGAATGAGCTCCATCCAGTTCACACACGTCAAACAAACAGTTTTGGAAGTAACCCTGTACACATATGGGATTATGATCTGTAAGAATCTGTTGCGTAGGTAAAGTCATGAACTAAAACAAATGAACTTCTTGTCTTACATTAGGGTTGACTTTTGGATGGCAAACAGCAAATGGTCCTTTGTTGTCCAATATGATGCCACAGTAAGCAGGACCTTCGTACAACTCCTGTTCAGCATCTGTACATCCTGGATTTGGGCCAACCTCTGGCTTGTTACAGCTGAAAGACAGAATTAAAGGCAAGTCATCTAGGAATAATAATTTTAGATGTAAATTTTATTTAGTTGAAGAGTGCCTTACTCAGGGTCTGTGTTCCAGCTGTGACCAAAGTCACTGGGGCTTTGGACCAGTTCCCCAGTTGGGGTCTGGAAGTCATCCTGAGGGTCTCCGTTGTAGTCTCCACACAGTCCACAGAGTTTGTCCTCATAACTGTAGAATGATCACAAGCATAGAGACATTTAAAAGTGAATCAGTTCAGAAAAGTTCAAAGACTTGTCTAAGAATCATACTCACTCCTTGATAACTTTAATGTCCATATGGTGATTTCCATCGTAACGAACAGTTACTCCAAAGTTCAAGGCCACAGTGTAGTGCTTACCAGACATAAAAATATCTACACCTGTGACAGGACTCAGAGGAATGTTGACATTGGTACCATTAACCTGAGAAAAAATAGACAGTTGCTCATTTGAATGTTCCACGCTTAATTGCTTATATTAAGTGAATAATTACTTAATAATAACACCACAAATTTGTTTTTTTCTTTTACCTGCACAGTTCCTCCTTTCAGAATAGACACTTTCACTCCCAGTGCATGAACATGAACTGCTTTTACATAGCTGATATGAAGATTGTTGTAGCGATTCTCATTGTCTGTGTATACGGCGAAGTAAGGCACATCTGTGCTGTTACAACGTTCAGACATCAGGTAAGAACAATTTCCCATAAAGTCGTAGTTTCGCTTGTCAAAAGTGGTGTAATGGGGGTCACCAGAGGCAATGCAGGTAGAGGTTCCTATGAATGAAAAATACCTTTGTGTCAAATAATACATTTAAACTTGACTGTTAATATACTTTATATTAAGAGTTAAAGGTTTTGTACAATACCTTTAGGATAGCAGCCGTGCACTCCACCAACCTCCCGACATTCTTCAGTCACAGGGTCACAGGTATTGTCCACACAGTCGAAAGTGTAGTTGCCGGCACAGCGACACAACTTTGAACAGCCGTTTCCAAATATGATCTCTCCAGGCTGAGAGTAAATACAAAGTAAAGTTTAGAAGTCTGAGTTCCCCGAACTGGATTAAAGTGCGGCATCAAAAGAATGAGAACTCTTGTACCTCAAAGTAATTGTTGTCATCATCCAGACATCCACACTGCTCAATAGGAACACAACGCCGGCCACGGAAAACAAAGCCTGGTTTACAGAAGCAGCCACTGATGCAAGAACCAGAGCAGTTGGTGGAAGGTTCTGCACAGCTAGGAATACAGGCTGGGCCGCACTCAATGTACTCTGAGTCTGGAGGGCAGTTCACTGTTGGAAGACATCAAGGACTGTTTATCTATACATGATATTATTTGAGAAACTTTTTCATGCAAAATAGTAACAAACTTACCTGGTGGTGTTGGCTTTGGAGTAGTTGGTTTAGGCGTGGTAGGTTTTGGAGTTGATGGACTCTGTGTTGTTGGTTTCGGTGTAGTTGGCTGGGGTGTAGATGGTTTTGGAGTTGATGGACTCTGTGTTGTTGGTTTAGGTGTAGTAGGCTGAGGTGTAGATGGTTTTGGAGTTGATGGACTCTGTGTTGTTGGTTTTGGTGTAGTTGGCTGGGGTGTAGATGGTTTCGGAGTTGATGGACTCTGTGTTGTTGGTTTCGGTGTAGTGGGCTGAGGTGTAGATGGTTTCGGAGTTGATGGACTCTGTGTTGTTGGTTTTGGTGTAGTGGGCTGGGGTGTAGATGGTTTTGGAGTTGATGGACTCTGTGTTGTTGGTTTCGGTGTAGTGGGCTGGGGTGTAGATGGTTTTGGAGTTGATGGACTTTGTGTTGTTGGTTTTGGTGTAGTGGCCTGGGGTGTAGATGGTTTTGGAGTTGATGGACTCTGTGTTGTTGGTTTCGGTGTAGTGGGCTGGGGTGTAGATGGTTTTGGAGTTGATGGACTTTGTGTTGTTGGTTTCGGTGTAGTGGGCTGGGGTGTAGATGGTTTTGGAGTTGATGGACTTTGTGTTGTTGGTTTTGGTGTAGTGGGCTGGGGGGTAGATGGCTTAGGAGTTGATGGACTCTGTGTTGTTGGTTTAGGTGTAGTGGGTTGTGGTGGGGATGGCTTAGGTGTTGTTGGGGTTACTAAAATAAAACATAAAACCAATCAATAAACCACTGCTTTCTTTTTGAATGATGTATTATATGACAACCAGTGCATCTAGATTTTGTGACTTACCTATACAAGTGGTTATGCAGACGCTATCAATTGCAATATCTGTCTGGTCTGTTTCACCATAAATGCCTACAATTACGAACTGAAATGAAACATGAATTACAGTGTGAACATGCAACTTGTTTACAACATTTATGAAAAATGTAAGTGCTTTATTATCTTTTTGGCCATTGTCAAAGCTCAAACATCATTTGCAAATAATAGAATATAACTGACCTGCACTGTACCAGGTGTACCAGTGTAGCGAACACTCGCGAGTTTCCAGCTTTGACCTTGGTTTCCTTTGAGGCTGAAAATTGGGACTCCAAGTGCCCCACCTAAAACATGAGATTGTCCTTTGAACTTACAGACTTTTAACCTCAACACCAAAGAACAACTATAAATCCAAGACCTGTGAATCTTACCAGCTGTAACTGCATGGACATTAAGCTCCATGTTGGCAGCACTGCCGTACATGTAATAATGGAAGTCCAACTGTAGGCAACTAGAGATTGATGTGGAAGGGCTCCAGAGCTGGGCAGATTCCCCTTCAATACTAAAGCTGGAGTCCATTAACAGGTACGACCCCACTGAAAACAGTTTGATAATATAGTGACTGTTAAGAATACTAAAAGCAGTACTAAAATCATTATCTAGATCAAAGGACGGTGATATGCTGGACTCACATCCTGGTTTGGAGAAGTCATCATCAGGACCAGTGCCCGGTGTATCAGTCGGTCCATTCCAGTGCTCCCAACCAAAGATTGCCTCATTAGGTACCTCATTTGTCCAGCCACAGAAGGAGTTACCCTCATCAAAATCACACCCAGCAGTACAGCCTGTATAAAAACAACTGCAACATTATATACAAAATCATTCTAATATGAATTGTGTATCTTTGTAATGCATTAAAGGTAGAATAAAGTACCAGCACAGGCTCCCTCGCTGATCACAATGTTATCCAGTGCAGTATCACAAGATGCAGACATCCCACGCATTGCTTGAAACACAATCTAGAAGCCAAAAAGGACATTAAAGCTGACTGCTGGAGTCACTAAGTTTTTTATGATCATGATCACAAACTTTTGAATCTGTGTCTGTCTGGGGTTTCAGGAACATTAAACATGATACTTTAACAGCTTTGAAGGCAGTGTACTCAAACATGAGTCATGACAGTATACAGTATGTATTCAATTTTTAAAAAGTTAAAGGTCTGCACTTACCTGAGCAGTCTGTCCAGCTGGTATGGGCATTGTGATGGAAGCACTAAGCCATGACGGGCTCTGTATACCAATTTTTTGCCACAGTGGTTCCTCAGAGCCAGGACGTTTGGCCAGCACAGTCAGAGTGTTAGTATGATCAGCACCATACATGAAGTAGACGAATTGTACACAGATCTCTGCAGGTCCATTTGTTATGGTTGGGCCGAGAAGGCGTACTTTCTGTCCATTTATAGTGTTGTCAGCCTCATGGTATATGTAAAACCCAGCTATGGGAGATAATTGTTTGGTTTACCAATCAATGAGAGAATGGAAAAGTAGAAAAAAACTTTCACATAGGTTACCTGAAACACATTATTCTGCGTGTCTTTGGACAGTGAATGAACATTTTGCATGTGATTTGTTGGATTGGCACTCATACTCACTTCCATCCGGATAGTCTCCATTAGGTCCAGTGCCTTGGGTTGGAGTTGGTCCAAAATGTCTTGTCCAGTCACCATTATCTGTTGCGTCTTGCTGGAAGTTGCAGAAAGGGTCGCCATTATCGTTGAAGTCGCAGGAGGCCAGCACTGTTTGAAAGACAGTTATTTCATGAGACATTTATGTTTTAGTTGTCTAACATTGATTATACTAAGAATTCTGATTTTACATTACATGATGATTGATTATAAAGCGTGTTTGGCATGCTGTCCTGGGAGAGAGCCCTGAACTCATAAGATCCTCGAGCCCGGGGCTCCCATTGTAAGAGGGGAGTTTGAGCTCAGGTAGGTCTCAAGAACTCCCCTGCTTATTATTTGGCTAATGGCAATTAGGAATTGCTGATTAAGAGCTCATCAATAGTGCCAATTTGGTTTGGTCAATTTACCTATTACACATGTTTTTGGACTGTGGGATGGGACCGGAGAACCTGCGAGAAACCCAGATGAGCACGGGGAGAACATGTAAACTCCTCACAGAAATGTCTACTGGCCAAGTAAGAATTTGAACTGATGACATTCTTGCTGTGAGGCAACAGTGCTAACCACTGGGCCATCATGCTGCCATGTCAAGGAAAGGAGGGAGGGGTAGGGTTGTAAGGGGGGATTCTTTAAGATGAAGATAACTAAGAAAAGAAACTCTGATTATTTATAATGAGTTAGGAATCATCCGTTTGGTGAATCCTGCATTGCTAATGCAGGACCAGCTGTGGTTTATCATAAGTAAATGATCCTCTCGAAATTAATTTATGAATAAACTTAAAAAGCAGTCTTAAAATGAATCAGAGTCAGAATGAGCTTTATTGGCTGTTATGTTCACATATACGAGGAATTTGTATTCGTGACAGAGTTTCTACAGTGCAACAGAATTAAAAATAGAAGTAGGTAGTGAATGCAAATGTATGTACAGGTATATTACTATATACAATGTAATATGTGCAGCTGTTATGTGCAAATTGGCATGTAAAATATGTTAAATAAGTGTATATGTTTTTTAAAAAAGAGGAACAAGTGGAGGAACAAAAGCTTCAAGTGGTATAATTATCCTGTGTTACATGCCATAATTGTTCTTTATGTTTATAATGTGTTAGTAATGGACATGGACCTTAGATATGCTTTATAGGGGCCTACTGTACTCCACCCATTTACAATCAGTTTCTATGTAATTTGGTAATCATATGTGTCCTTGCTTGATTGCATGCATGTGTGAACATTTTGTGCTGCACAAAGCTTTTTTTTTGCAACAGTTCAAAGTCTCTGCACAATATTCTTTAGTATAAATGGACTTTTTGGGCAGTTTTTAGGATAAGATAATAAGATAAATACAAGAATTATATTGTAGTCATTTATTTATATAAAAAAATTCTTGAATATTAAAAAAAGAACAACAAAAAATCAGAAAAATTTGCAATAATTTGAATTCCCTACATAGTCATTGTGCTTATAATATATTTTATTTACTTACCAGCATTTCTCTCTGTCACGTCATGTCTATAAAAACACACAAAAATACAAATTTAAAAACTTTTATTTGCTTGTAAAAGATTTGAATAGCTTCAAAATCATTCAAGAATTTCTTATCTCCAAAGACATAAAAGTGGAGTAATTCAATTACATGATAGCAGTCATCGCTGTGGCATTTATCGGCTGTTTCCATCATAATGATCAAATTATCATAGTGTAAGATCAAAGTTGCTTTTTTAAATTAGATGTTAAATGTTTAATTACATTTAAATAAAACGTGTACAGAAGGAACTACTATGCTTTGGCGAATTGTTAGAGTTGTGAATAGAATCGAGAAACGGCTAAACTGTTTTAACCTAAAATTTCCAAAATTTTCTAATGTAAGTCATTTTTAGAAACATACGGCTCTTCTTAAATTACACAAATTATTATTGTATTCAGTACTGGAAGAACCATATACTTGGTATAGATAGATTCATATTTATATTATGAATGCGTTTGCATATAATAGGAATTTGCATATTATAGAAGTAGAATGGAATAGAATATGTACATTCTTCAGCTAGTACATACAGTACATCAGATAATTGGCTGAGTTTGATTCTTAGTAGAAGATTGAAATCCACATTACTGTTCAACACAATGCCAAATTACTGATTAAATTATAAGCATCTCACCTGTTTTTGTTGTCTTCAATGGTAAAGCAACCTGTTATCCATATTAAAACTAATATTAACTCCAGACGTCCCATGTCTGGATTAATGGATGATGTTAGGTTGACTAAGACATAGGTGAGAACGCTTCATGAGTTTATAAAGGGTCGGTTGCGTGGTCAGTTAGGCTGGGCATGTGGAGGTGTGTATCAGTTTTTATCACTTTCATGAATATTATTTTACATGGCTTATTGCAAAACCAGTTTTAGTGAATCAGTAACTGTTTGTGATAGGACCAGGGTGTGTTCCCCGTGTTAGAACTTATGGGCGGGAACATTTATCAGAAGATGCAGTGGAGTTCAGCACATACAGTGCATAGACCTTTGATTTCAACTCTCAGAACAGGAATCCCCCATGTGTTTTATCACCGTTTTGTACAGTCAGTATTTAAATATTCTTGACAACACTAGTAGTTCATTGCTGACATCATTAAGCATCATTCATGAAATAGTAATTGGAGTAATGTATAGATCTAAAATATTAACATGTGTAACAGGGGCCAGCTAGTGAAGTGTTGTGCAGGTAAACCTCGCTCCTCTGAACCTGTAAAGGTGCTCTAGCAACATATGCTGGAGGCCATGGTCTTTAGATTCCTTGTTAAAGCAAACGACTCCCATGCAGAAAGTCGTCGATTCAATCCCAGCTAGGAGCGGGCTGTGTGGTGTAGGAGCAGCGGAATTACATTAGTGCTGTGACCCTGATGGGAGAGTGTTTTAGGGGGTGAGTGTAACAGAGGCCAGCTAGTGAAGTGCTGTGCAGTTAAACCTCACTCCTCTAAATCAGAAAAGGTGCTCTAGCGACAGATGCTAGAGGCCATGGTCTTTAGCCTCCTGGTTAGAGCAACTGACTCCCTTGCGGAGAATCACCGGATCGATCCCAGCTCTGACTTTTTCCACATTTTTTTATGTTACAGACTTATTCCATGATGGATTAAATTAATTTATTTCCTCAAAATTCTACACACAATAGCCCATAATGACAATGTGAAAAAAGATTTTTTAAAATTATTTCAAATTTATTAAAAATAAAAAAACTGAAAAATCACATGTACATCAGTATTCACAGCCTTTGTTCAATACTTTGTTGATGCACCTTTGGCAGCAATTACAGCCTCAAGTCTTTTTGAATATGATGCCACAAGCTTGGCACACCTGTCTTTGGGAATTTTTGGCCATTCCTCTTTGCAGTACCTCTCAAGCTCTATCAGGTCGGATGGGAAGTGACATTTTCGGATCTCTCCAGAGATGTTCAATAGGATTTAGCTCTGGGCTCTGGCTGGGCCACTCAAGGACATTCACTGATATTTTGATGGTGTGCTTTGGGTCATTGTCCTGCTTGGGTCATTGTCGCCCCAGTCTGAGGTTTTGATTCAGGATGTCTCTGTACATTGCTGCATTCATCTTTCCCTCTATCCTGACTTGTCTTCCAGTTCCTGTTGCTGAAAAACATGCACAGGTAGTCCTTCTGTAAAGTTCTCCTCTCTCCACAGAAAAAATGTGGAGCACTATGAGTACATTCCGGATACACTGTGTGTGTGTGTGTGTGTGTGTATATATATATATATATATATATATATATATATATATATATATATATATATATATATACTACAACTTGATTTTCTTTCTCTGAAATTATTTGAAAGTTTGTTTCCTTGTCTGTGTTTTGGATCATTGTCCTACTGAAATGTCCACCCTAGATTCATTTTAATCATCCTGATAATGTAGATGTTGGACAGAAGCAGCTAATATTCATTTACAATGAAGATGAGCAGAGGGTTGCTAAAGAACTTCTAAGAGATTTCAGCTGCTGTCTGGGCGTTCACTGCGATTCTAGGTGTAGAAAGTCTCTTAGTAGTTCTGAAATCTCTTAGTAGTTCTTCAGCAATCCTCTGCCCTTTGTCATTGTAAATGAATATTAGCTGCTTCAGTCCAACATCTACATTATCAGGATGATAAAGATGAAACCAGGGTGGACATTTCAGCAGGACAATGATCCAAAACACAGACAAGGAAACTCTCAAATGGTTTCAGAAAATGTAAAGCAAGCTGTAGAATGGCCCAGCCAATTACCTGACTTAAATCCAATAGAAAATACAAAATAAAGATCAGATTTGAAAGATGAGACCCACAGAACCTTCAACAATTTTACACTCTGTGAAAAAAATGACACTTGAACAATGGATGTGACTTCATTCTCTATATGAGAGGCATCTTTACGCTGCCATTACAAAAAAGCCTAAAGTATTAAATACATTTCAGTGGTTCAGAACTTTCTTCTTGTGTCGTTTCATTAGTTTTCACATAACTAATTTTGTTTTGTTTTTGTTTTATGTTTGTATTGTTTGGGTTTTTACCACAATCTGGTTTAATTCCATGTCAACAGCTTCTTTACAAATATTATTCCCAGAAAAAAATGATGTGTTCAATACTTATTTTCCCCACTGTAAGTAGTAGCATTTTATAAGTACTACGGTATTAGAATAAGTAGCTAATAAGTAAGTTCTTGTATTAGTATCTCAAAAATAAGTACTAACAAACAAAATGAAAATTGATGCTGGTATGTTTTATAATAAATGTTAGAATCAAAATCAGATCCATTCAGTTTCAGGTATTCAGATTTATTCAGGCATTTATTTATTCAGATTTATTATATCAACTAACAAAAGCTACATTTTCAACTTAGATAATGACTCTTATCTTGGGCATTACTCCTGGTGCTAAATTAATGTTAATCTGTGGGAATCACACTTATGTTGCTGAGATTCCACCCTGTTCTCTGATAACATGTGTATGTTTATGATGCCTGTAAAAAGAGGCGCCCTGAAAACAATGATCTGGATCAGGTCCAGCTGATCAATGTGAGCCACTAAGTATGAAGAAAGAGGAAAATTAAGTTAAATTTACCATAAAAGATCACCCTTTTCTTCACATACTTCATTATCGCAATCCATTTGTTGGAATGGCTCACCCAGATATCAGATACTAAAGAACTGTTGTGATTAGTACGCCATGAACAAACATCATAATGATTTGTATAATGTTTAACAAATCTGACTGTGCATACTGATCCGCATTACATAATGTGTCTTAATGACTTTATTGTAAAGTTTACTGAATCGCCCGTACATACTGGAGCCTTCAGTTAAAAAGTATAGTTCGTCTTTTTCAACAGTTAAATATAGAAATGCGTGCTTGAAGAAACTGGAATTAATAAGGGGATTTAGTTTGGCTTAAGGATGTTTGTTCTTCCCAAGTTTCATAATGGAAAATATTTTGCAATTGAAACCTTTGCATCTGTTTGCTTAGCGATGCATCATTTTAACCCAAATGTCTTAGAAATTAACGCATTTACAGTCATACAAGGAAGGGTATTTGGAAAAAAACATTTATTACGTTGTGATTTGACTGACATTGTGTAACATTTACCATGAAACAGTTTTTACAGCATTTTTAAAGCGATAGTTCACTCGAAAAATTTAATTTGTCATTATTTACTCACCCTTTACTGATTTTCTTTCTTATATTATTATATATTTCATGAATATAAATATGAAATATCTAATAATAATTGCTGTTCATATAAGACTGTACTGAATTTCAATTTCATTATGACATGTTTATATTCAAAGCTTCTGTTAAGATTTTTGAATAAAGCTTAAGTCGTCATATTTTTATGGTTTTATAATTCATTATCCTAAAAATATGATTTTTTTTGTTTATAATATAGTCTATAGAGTTACTAGACTGTCCCTGAATGTGTGAACCTCAATTTATCTGGCAACCGGGAGAGTTAAAAAAATGTCAAATGTAAAATTTTAATTAAATATTCAGCAGTTCACTTCTAGATTAAGTATATTTTTATTTCCCAGCATAGAAGTCAATAATGCGTGAAGGACCAAATAAACAAATAATAATAATAATTTTATATATATATCTCTTCTTATACAAGATACTTTGAAAAATAGTTGTAGCTGACACCCATTGACTTCCATAGTAATTTTTCTCCTACTTTCCTACCTGTCAGCAACCAACATTCTTCAAAAAATCTTCTTTTGTGTTCAACAGAAGAAGAAAATTCATAAAGTTTTTAAACCACCTGAGCAAGATAATGAGGTTATTTTCATTGTTGGGTGAACTATAGCTTTAATCTTCTGGATTATTGTTAATTTATAAATTGGAAATTGATGGTTATTGTGCACTGTCTGCAGTAAATGTAATGGCTGCTGAACAATCGGATTTGTGTTTTTATAACAGATTATTGCAGCCTTAATGGGCATTGCAAACATTTAATATCACTTTTAAGTTCCTGTTGGCCTGTGTATGTAAAAGCTAACATTAATCAAGATATTACATGCTTAAAAAGAGCGTAACGCTATTTAATAACTGCAATTCCCACTATTAACTACTGGCTTATTACCTGCTTGCTATTAAAATATTGTCGGTTTTTAAAGTATGATCTTGTTCTACATCCCTAATCTTACCCAGTATCTAAACACAACTACTGCTTTACTAACTATTAATAAGCAGTGAATTAGTAGTTTATTGAGCTAAAAGTCTTAATTAGTTAATAGTTAATGATTTGTTAATACCAAGAATTGTACCTTAAAATAAAGTGTGACCGAAAAGGGTTGTAATATGAAGGATTTGGGTTTATAATATTACTGTAGATAATTCACATTTTGAAACCATCCCTCAGATTCTTTGACCATGCAGATAGACATCTTTACCTGTTACTTTATATTGATACATTCGATCCTTACATGTGCAGTGTGTGCTGTAAAGAACATTTTATTTTTATTGCCTATAACATAAGTTGCTTGATCCTAGGAAACTACAGCGATAAGCGAGTTTAAACCTTTGTCCCATGGTACAGTATATTGTGGTAGATTGTCGTCTTCTGAGTCATGACTGCACCAAAGCCTTTTCACTGTTGCTATTGATCAACACATGATTTAATCATGACCTTTACACACAATACGTCTTCATATTCCGACTCATACTGTATAAACACAGACACAACCTACACGTTAATCTGCTTTCTCAAGGAGATCCTCCTTTTGTTTCTTTTCATATGTATGTCCATGTGCTTTCTGGTATTTAAAAATAAATTATTGCGTATATTGTAATAGCTAAGTAATCCTCAGCAAAACTGCCTCCCACGTGGAAAATTTCAGCCTATTACTAATGTGTGTTTTGACCATATCTGACATCAAAAAGTATTGTTGCAACATTTTAATTAAATCGAAATTGTATGTATAATATTATTTTATATTTTTTAAAAAAAGTATTATAAGACTAAGTGAGGTGTAATGGCTTAATTTTCTCCCCTAAATATGTATTTCCCTATATAAACATTAGCGCGCCGTGTGCAATGATGGAAAACTCTTGTACAGCAATTTAAACAACACTTACTGTTAAGGTGAAACAGACCATAGCAAAAAATATGATACTTGTAATGATTTGGGCAGCAACAGATTGAAGATTCAAATGCAGATTTATTTTGAGAACATCAGGCAGGCACGTTAAATACAGGGGTAAAATTTAGCATGAGGGTAAACCAAAAGAGTAGTCGAAGTCACAGGTGAAGAGGTCGAAGCAGGCAGCAAAACAACATAAACCGTAAACTAGTGATGTGAAGTTGTGCACTGAGGCTTCGAAGCATGTATCAAAAAGATGATACTCACGTGACTGCTTCGAATTTTTATTCAAAGGTGTAAACACCCTTGTGGGTTAGTAAAGTATATATAGCAAGAGATTAGGTGTTGATTACAAACATTTCCACTGTTTCAAAACACTGCACCGGCCCCATGCACCAGTAATTCAACTAAAATACAAAAGTAATTTATAGTAAAAAGCTTTTGAAACATACTAAAGCTTACTAGCATATTTTCTACAACTATTTTAAAAGAATGCCACAGTATATTGTTGTATAGTGTATAACAGAGGCCAGCTGGTGAGTGCACTGCAAAAGCCTCATTCTATAGCCTCTGCTTAGAGCATTCGCCTCTCATGCAGGAATCACTGGTTCGATCCCGCTTGAATCAAGTTGGATTATGATAATTGTAAATATATTTGATTACTTTGGATTTTACTACAGTCATCAGTGGTATATAACATTCCTTAAATGTAAAAAGAACTACAGTAATTGATTCATTTGTTTATGTTACTATTGTTGTATTACTACATGATTGAGTTGGTCAGTTGTGAACATGTGACATTCTTGCAACATGCTTCAACCAGCAGGGGTCTTCATCAAGCTCTGATTTGGAAAGCTTCGAGTAACGAACCTTTTTTTTATCTAATTCAGTTGAAAGATTCACTGGTTCAGAAAGCTTCATTTCACCATCACTACCGTAAACAAACAATGGGTCAGAAAACATGGCAAGACAACACAAGAAAATGCTTAGTAATGCTCACTATGGATTCAGCACTGGATACGTGTGTATAGTGTATATAGTCCCAGTAATCATTTATGAGAAGCTTCAGCTAAGTGTGTAATCAAGGGGATATCTGGAACTGGTGTGTGAGTGCAGTTCATGATGGGATATGTAGTTCAATTCAGTGGCAGATGTGATGTGTAGAGTGCCCTCTAGCATGTCGGGTTGGCACTCAACCGGGTGACTGTGACAATACTTGCTATAGAAAGGAAATAAGTTTAAATTTAAACTGCTTTGCTTGCTTTTTTTCTTGCGTTTTCGCCATCTTAGTTACTCACTAGCTTGTTTAACCTGTGTATATATACCCATATGTTTCAGTTGTTTACAGAGTTGCCAGGTTCAGATATAATATGCGACTTTGGGCTTTTTTTATCGAGCTGTAATAAAATAATAGGCTGGATTTTTGGTAGCATTGTTTTGTTGAAAATTAATGCGCAACTTTGTTTCTTTATGTTTATGATTACTGTTTTCTTCTATGTTTAGCACGGCATGGTCTGTTTACAGCTAATAGTCAATCAGTGCAATAAAATGATCACCTTGAAGATAGGTGTGCAAGTGTACATGAGGGAAGAGTGTACAACAACAGAAGCATGAACAACAACAATAATGGCAACAACAAAAATGTATGTGTCAGGACATTGCAAGTAAGCATGACAGTTTGGTTACTAATAAACTTTATCTTTATTTGCTGTTGTTTGTTGTGCAGTGGATGAGAGTTAAAGTCTTTTTTTCATTATTGTGGTCAGTGCCACCTCGCATGTGGACAAGAATTTCTTTCATGTTGAGTTTGAAAAACAGTTTATCAAAGATTTGCCTCAGCTATTGCATCACGCTCACTGTGAAAGGGCCTTAATAATGAAACCCACCTATGCTGATGTAGACAGGTGGTGCTGGGGAAGGAGGGAGGCTAAATTCTTAATGCTTACACTATATAGAAGTCAGGTCGTAACGGAAAGAAATAAGGATATGTATTGTACAGTAAGCTGATCAGACGAATTTCACGTCTGAATTTTGTATTTAAACATCAAGCAGTAAATTTCAGTATATTCAGATGACATTGTTTTCTAAAGTATGCTTTATTTTCTCAAATTCAAATGAGTCAATCTTTACTGCTTTGCTTGAGTTTATTAATTCCTACAATGTGCATAACTTTTAAGGTCTGGTGATTGCATCAGAACTGTACTGGGAACTGTTTTAAATTCTGAGCTTTTTTCCTGTTTGTTTATTATTACAGTGGAACGGCGGATTATGTAATTTTTCAAAAGAGCCTTATAAATCCAGATTTATATAAGCAGGTATGTTTGTTGAGTTTTCTCAGCATTCTTAAGACACACCTAAATATCTTTGGTCAGAAGTCTTCATAAATTTCAGCATTTACTATTCAGAGCATTTTATTGTTTACTTAATACTGCAATCATATAGGAGACACGACACTGATGGCAGTAAGGATGCATTTTGCTCCCATGTTTGAAATTTTGCCTTTGAAAAATAAAGGTGATGTTGGATGTTATCAATGTTAAACATCTGTATGTGATAATAACATTGTGATGACTGTGAAGATACAATGATATATGCTGATAATGGCATTCAAATATGACTGAACTGCTTAATGCTGATGGTGGACAGATTTTTATCTTCTAGAATTACACAGACATGCAAAAAAATAAAAGATTTTAGACATATGAAAGTGCACGCACAGTAGAATGCATTAAAATATAGAACTTCCTTTTCAACCTTGCTTATTCCATGAAGCAATCATGAAATCTTTCCTGTTCACAAAACGTTCATTACAACAGAGTTGTTTTTCAAATTACTGGTAATATAGATGATAAAACCTTTAGTTTCAAGTCCTTGATGTTGATTGCTCAATAGCTGTGTTTCATCTGAGATAACGCAGGGCTGTAACGGAGCATATCTGTGTTTCACTGCACAACGCTCTTGGCAACATAAACAATCAATATGCTGTCAAAATTATTGGATTGAACCATCTATGTATGCAGAGGAAATATAATTGAGAGTTTTAGATAATATTGCATGTTCATCAAGTTGTATTGTTTAGTGAAGCTTCTCATTGATGAATTCCAGCCGCCTTTTCTAGTTTAAACAAATCAGTTAAAGTTATTAACATTAAACACTCTATAATATCAAGTAATATAATAATAATAATCTATAATAAATAATATAATAACTTTATTTTCCATGATGTCTTAAATCAATAATGTAGTCAATTAAAAAAAAACTGTAATGAGGCTCAAGAAGGAAACATGATGTTATTTAAAATGGATGAACAGTTAATTGTACTTATTGAGTTCTTAATAAAAAAATATAAATTAAAAAAGCGAAAAATAGACACATCATCGTGTTCGAAAGTTTACATCCCCTGTTCTAAATGCGTTGTGTTTCCTACTCGGGGAACAGTAAATGTTTTCTACATTTGTAATATGTTTGGGTCCCTCGGTTGCTTTTAGTGTATATAAAATATCATTTAGCCATTGTTATAATATTCAGAAAATGTTGGAAAATGGAAGAATATGTTGGATTTTGTATGAAGAACGGTCCAACTGCTCAGACAAACAACTTATATCACCATAAATTATTAAAACAATCGTGTGTTTTCCACGTAATAGTTAAGATTTAAGGGTGTGTACTTTTATGGATTCAGTGGAAGACGGTACATATTTATACCTTAAAAGTACAAATATGTACCTCATAGTACCCTAAAGGTACAAAAGTATAAGTATACAAAAATGTTCCTTTAAGGTGTTAATGTGAACCTGTAAGGTACAAAAGTGTACCTTTTGAAATGGTATCGCCCCGTGACAGCATTTGTACCTTTATTTCTAACTGTGTAAAACCATTTTTCTCTCTTTCCCTCCGTTTTCTATGTCTTTGCTAGCTGGTCTGCAGATGTCATAGCTGAAGAATCACCAGTTTACACTAGTTGCCAAAGACTGTTTAATTTAATGTTGAAATGAAGTAAATGTCATTCAAATTATAAGGAATCACTTTTGTCATCTAAACACTTTTCAGATGTAACTGTAATTTGATTATCAGTCATTGAAAGTGTAACTGTAATGAAACAAAATTACCCATATACTGCATTTTGTATACTATCCATTCTATGTTCTGCATAAAACATTTGCCAGAGTAATTGGCAGTTCATTTCACTGTGGTGACCAACTGATAAATCAGGGACTAAGCTGAAGGATATTGAGCGAGTGAGTGTATTTTATATGGAAGATATTCAATAAATACACATATTATAGATATCAGAGCAGGTCATGAGAAGTAAAGAATGATATATTAGGAGACTTCTAACGTGACAGGTTGTTAAACAAACATGAATTATATAGCGCCGGTATTAATAAGATTACTTTGAGAGGTGTTTGTTAAAAAAACTGGACAACTGTTGGAAATAGACGGTTCTTTATTCAAGATGTTTTTCTTGATGTCTGTGATCTCAGGATTCTAATCCTCTTATCCCTTGTGGTGGTTTGATGGATTTATGGATTATGCTGTATACAGTGGGAGCTCTCGACCTGTGATTTATGATCTGACAAAAGGATTTTGTCTTATTTTGATCTCTCCATTGTCATATTGTACATTAATGAGTGATTCCAGAATGATTTGGCTTTGAAAAAACAGAAGCGGTGCTAACTACAGCTCTGGATCAAAACTCGATAACAACTTTGAAGTAGACTCCTTATTTATACAGACCTTTAATAATGTCATTATACTTATCTAAACCTACATTATTTGTGTTACTTGAAAGAAAATAAATATTAAGAATTTTTTAAATAAAAAATCTATGGATTTACAAAGAAATCTTTGCCATTTCTATTCAGTTTAACTAATTACTAAAATAATTACAAACAAGATAACATTTAATAAATCTACATTACCTTAAATGAGAAGTAAATGAAATCAGAAAGGTTAATGTGTATAAAATCTGTAATAGTATCTCGATGCCAAAAAGATCTGCTGTGAACTTTCTCAGTTTGAGAAAGAATAATGTTTTATTTCATACTCTTATTGAATTTACTTGTATTTGATTGTGTTTAACTAAATGTCGTTGCAGGCACACTTCAATGTGATAATGTGTCTCATCGTTTATAGGGAAAGAAAATAGGTTTATTACAGGACCTCAAATCAAAATGGAAATAAGCAGCTTTTAATGACCCACGCAGCGCTGACTGAAAACCTGAATTTCTCTTTTGTTGTTTTAAATCAGCATTTCAGTGGTACTTCTATGGTATTGTTAAAGATCCTTCATTTACAGAAGCTGATCTGATTCTTCCTTTTTACGGCTGTAGCGTGTATAAAATGCTGTAAAGGTTTAATTGGCATTGCGTTTGGTTATTATGCCGTATGTGGTTGCCAGCAACAGAACTAAACAATGCACTTGTGAAATGTGGATAGAGTTCATTGATCTTTGCACAAAAAGGTCCACTTGGCTGATCTGAGTGTGTGTGACTCTGGGTGTGGTTCACACTCGTTCAAACTCGTTCACATTTATTGAACAGTTGAATCACAATTTGAATTGGCATATTACTTTTGACCACTGTCATTACAGTCCATCAGGGTCACATTCTGACTCACCCTATGCTTTATTAGTCTGTTATAGCTACTGCGACATAACATCACATAACAGGCATGTATTCTATCTATTTTAGGTCTAGATTGATCAATTGTATAGTGGCTGGTTATATATGTAGACTGTAGTGCAAATGCTATAGGGCTTCGCTTTGTTCCCAATGTTATATCATATTATGATATGTTTGTTGACATGGTGTTACCTTGCTGTTTACAGCAAACAACTGTAGCAAAGACAGTTTATATGGAAGACTTATTGAATTATATATATATATATATATATATATATATATATATATATATATATATATATATATATATATATATATATATATATATATATATATATATATATAAATTATATATTTTGTCGCCTTACAGCAAGAAGGTCGCTGGTTCGAGTCCCGGCTGGGTCAGTTTTCATGTTCTCCCCATGTTGGGTTTCCTCCGGGTGCTCCTGTTTCCCCCACAGTCCACAGACATGGGCTATATCTGAATTGAATTAGCTAAATTGGCCGTAGTGTATGTGTGTGAATGTGTATGGGTGTTTCCCGGTACTGGGTTATGGCTGGAAGGGCATCCACTGTGTAAAACATATGCTGGATAAGTTGACGGTTCATTCTGCTGTGGCGATCCCTGAAGAATATAGGGACTAAGCCGAAGGAAAATAATAAATGAATATATATACATATAAATAAATATACTGTAAGTTTCTATGGTATATTATACTATAGTACACCACAGTTTATTGCAGTAAAAACTAAAGTATACTATGTATTACAGTTTAGTAGTTCACAAATAAAGTGCTGTAAATATATACAGTATACTGAAAAAAATTATTCAAAGATGATTCCTTGGATTTACTCATTTTTTTTACGTTAAGTGGTTGTAAACAATTTATTTGGGCTGAATTTAAACAAACAAATTAAGTTGAACATTGCTCAATTTTATTTGTTTGTTTAAATTCAACACAAATAAATTGTTTGCAACAGTTTTGCATGCAACACTTTTTTCAGTTCACTTTACTAGTATGGTTCAAATGTACTATAGTTCAAATAGTACTATAGTATTTCCATGAAGGTTGTAAGGTTAGTCTTTCTTAAAGGGTTTTCTTCTTTTTTCCTAGTTATATATTGACTTTTATATTTGTAATTGGCATTGCATCTGCATAAACTAGGAAAAAATTAGAAAACTAAACTTGGCTTATATAATATCAAAGACGTTAACTTATGAGAGACCAGTTTGTTAGTTTCTGATTAATTTAATTTTGAAAAAATATTAGTGTAAATGATGTAAAAACAGTTTTACTTACTAAAGTTATCTGAAACATTAAAGTAGAACATTTAATAGCACTAAATGTGCTTTCTGTGGTGGGTAGCGCTGTCACCTTACAGCAAGAAGGTTGCTGGTACAAGCCTCGGCTGGGTCATATGGAATTTTTGTGTGGAGTTTGCATGTTCTCCCCGTGTTTGCGTGGGTTTCCTCCAGGTGCTCTGATTTCCCCTACAAGTCCAAAGACATGTGCTATAGGTGAATTGGGTAAGCTAAAATGTCCATAGTGTATGTGTGTGAATGAGAGTGTGTGGGTGTCTCCCAGTGATGGGTTGCAGCTGGACCTCAGATTAATAAAGGGACTAAGCCAAAAATATAATGGATTAATGCATTCTGTGTATATAAAATCTCTTTCTAAATTTTACATGATGCTGACATCTGACACCCAGGCACTATGGATCCTTATGTCTGTGAAATACCTCCACCTACTGGATGATGACTGACATGCATGCATAAAACTTTTTAAGCATAGCTTACCATTGTAATTCAAAAGTATTTTTTATATGTGTAAATGAGTGTAATATACACTCATCTGCCACGTTGTTAGGTACACCTTACTTGTACTGCATTGGACACCCTTTTGCCTTCAGAACTGCCTTAATCCTTCAAGGAATAGATTCAACAAGTTACTGGAAATATTCCTCAGAGATTTTGGTTCATATTGACATGATAGCATCATGCAGTTGCTGCAGATTTGTCAGCTGCACATCAATGATACGAATCTCTCTTTCCACCACATCCCAAAGGTGCTCTATTGGATTGAGATCTGGTGACTGTGGAGGCCATTTGAGTACAGTGAACTCATTGTGATGTTCAAGAAAACAGTCTGAGATGATTCACGCTTTATGACATGGCGCCTTGTCCTGCTGGAAGTAGCAGTCAGAAGATGGGTGCACTGTGGTCATACAGGGATGGACATGGTCAGCAACAATACCCACACCATTACACCACCACCAGCAGCCTGAACCGTTGATACAAGGACAGATGGATCCATGCTTTCATGTTGTTGATGCCAAATTCTGACCCTACCATCCGAATGTTGCAGCAGAAATTGAGATTCATCAGACCAGACAACATTTTTCGAATCTTCCAATTTTGGTGAACCTGTGCGAATTGTAGCCTCAGTTTCCTGTGGCACCTGCTGTGGGCTTCTTATGCTGTAGCCAATCCACCTCAAGGTTTGACGTGTTGTGGATTCAGAGATGCTCTTGCTGTTGCCTTTCTATCAGCTCTAACCAGTCTGTCCATTTTCTGACCTCTGGCATCAACAAGGCATTTGTGCCCACAGAACTGCCACTCACAGGATATTTTCTTTTTTTTGGACCATTCTTTGTGGACCCTAGAGATGGTTGTGCGTAAAAATTCCAGTAGATCAGCAGTTTCTGAATTACACAGACCAGCCTGTTTGGCACCAACAACCATGCCACATTTAAAGTCACTTAAATCACCTTTCTTCCCCATTCTGATGGTGTTTGAACTGCAGCAGATCGTCCTTATCATGTTGACATGCCTAAATGCACTGAGTTGCTGCCATGTAATTGGCTAATTAGAAATTTGTGTTAAGGAGCGGTTCGACATGTGTACCTAATAAAGTACCTAATAAAGTGGCCGGTGAGTGTAAGTGTGTGCACAAGCATTGTTGTGTATGACAATTATGCTGTGTCTGTAAATAATTTCACTCAGTTATTATGAATAATGTTTTTACTTGTTTTACTTGTTTTAAAAAAGAATAAGAAAACAACAATAAAGCAAAAAATTAAATAACTAAAAAATAATTTAAAAATTAAATAAAAATTAAATGTACAAAACAGATGTATGTTACATTCAGATCTCAAAATATGTACTTCTATGATTGTATAAACTTTAAATAGACAAATATTTGTCATTAGTTTTTTAAGTTACAAAAAGACACAATTGAATTAAATTTGAGTTTAGATGGGCTTATAGGGGCTGGTGAAGAAGAAATTTGGTAGATTTTGCGAGTAGACTCAAAAGGTGATGATGTGGATAAAAACAAAAATAGTCTTCTAGTTCCCAGCACAACAATAAGAAGGGTTGAAATAAAGTAGATGTCTTTGGGGTCAGTGCGAAACCCCTGAACTCACAAAGTTTCCATGATGCGAGCTCGTAACTTTAAATGTCACTCTGAGAAATCTTAATTATTTACAAGAAACCGTTTGTATATTGAGGAGTAGCGAATAATTTAATTATTTTTTTAAATAGTATAGAAACAAACTACAGTATTGATTTAATAATTTCACCGTGTGTAATTTACGGTGCAAAATTATAATTGGGGAGGGCATTTGGCAACCAAAGGCGTCACGTGACGCACTCGAAAAAACGGCTAAGTAGGCCAGCGTCTGTTTGCTGGAGGTCCACAGAAGCAACCTTTATCTTTCAGCCTCATTTTACGGTACGATTAATTCTACATTTATCTCCGAAAACACATTAACTTTTTTAATGATTTGAAAATACTTTATTTCAAAATAACTTTTTACATAATCATAGAATCGGTGTTCATTTTGGGTAGCAAAGGCTGACTAATGTTACGTCAATTTTACACCGGACCGTTTGCGCGTTATTATGTTATGTTCAGCTTTATAAACAATTGGTACGTCTTCTTTGGTCTTCACAACAACAAAACAGGAAGTTGCAGCGATATTTTCCGGTGCTGCGATGGCCGAGTGGTTAAGGCGTTGGACTTGAAATCCAATGGGGTCTCCCCGCGCAGGTTCGAACCCTGCTCGCAGCGAAAATCTATTGTTTTGAAGAAGTGAAAATTGCAGCCATACGCTCCACAAGATGGCTAGTATTTGCAAAAAATGCTCATTCCAACAAGAAAAGATAGGAAGGTGGTAATTTCATACAAGCACGTTTGTGAGTTAGTGAAGGCTCGCCAAGTTTGCAAAAAACTGAAAGAGATTTTTCATCCAGGTATTAAAAAACCCACTAAAACATCTTAAACTTTTGCATTAGAGTATGCTAAAGAATAGTTTAAGTTAGTTGACATATTGAGCAAAATAATCAAAGTGAAAACTTTTTGAAAACTTGTGACTGATTTATGGATAAATAACTGGCAACGGGCACACATAAGTTGATCAGATGTATTTGTTATGAATTGGCTGTTATGAATTGGCTGAACATTTTAACCTATGTTCAGATAAATGCACCACTAAAGTAGTTCTATACGCAAAAGCAGTTTGACCAAGCATGGTAAAAATGTAAAGTTGCCTTTAATATTGCCTTATTATTCATAATATATTAAAATACGGTATATGCAGATGCATATGCACTCGTGTAAGCACCACGTGGAACACTGACACCTATTGAGTATAGCCGGTAACAGCATAATTTATGTGTAAAAGGCAGTTCACCTTCTTCACAAAGCTCATGATTCAGCGCAGCGTTATCATTGATAGAATGTAGGCTAAAATTAGTAAAAAAAAATTTTACATTTTAATCAAAGTTATGCAATATTTCATATGCCAGAAGGGGGATAATCTCAAGAAAATGTGGCAATAGTTTAAAAGCAACCAAATTACCGCGGACTTGGCAACCCTAGCACAAGTTTTCAACTTTTGAGATATTTAAAAAAGGTGGTCTCATGTTGAGAGAACACTGTCAAAATTGTTCCAAAACTTATTTCCTACGTAGCCATATGGTCTTCCAGAAATTCATCACATGTAACTTTTCTCTCTAAATAGTTATAATAAAACAAACCAAATATGCACGTGTTGCTATTCTAAATTCGTATTTAGGTCTTAATTTATTGTTTTCTCGGGCAGTTTGCTATGAAAAAAGAAGTGCCACCAAAGCACAAAGGGTTAACACGATTGAGCTGCCGGTGAGCTGGACAGATTCCAGCGCGCACTCGATAAAATTAGCGAAGTATTGAGTCTCGTCCGCTTTGACAGACTGACGGATCCCGGTGCTGCTGGTCGTCCGAGGACAGCTGTAGAGACCAACTTCATATCCTACAGTATGCGGGATATAAAATCACTGTGATCTGACTCCACACAGTCTCGTTTTACCAATGTGTTTTTCGTCTGTTTTGACAGGTGTCAACTTTCTGGTTCATACCCGCAGTGTGCAGTACAATGCCCGGCATAAGGAAGCTGCGCGTGGCTGTTATCGGCGCCGGTGCTGCGGGACTCTGCGCTGCCCGTCACCTGCTCTCCCGCCCGGACACCTTCGCGGCGCCGGTGGTCTACGAGCTCACTAAGAACATCGGAGGAACCTGGGTCTATGAGGAAAAAGTGGGACACTATGAAGATGGCTCACCGATTCACAGCAGCATGTACAGAGACCTCAGGTGAAATGTTCAGGGCCAGGGTTCATCCCTTTATATGGGGGTAGTAGTATAAGTGAAATAGTTAGTTTTATTGCACAGTAATACACACTGCATGATATATGGATATGAAAACTTTAAGTTATGAATAAAACATTAAGTAGTAATCTATGTGTAAATGATTGTGGTTTCATATTGAAATGTATAGTCAATGTTTATATATTGGAAACTGTATATATCTACAGTTAAAGTCAGAATTATTAGCCCCCTTTGAACTATTTCTTTTTTAAAAGATTTCCTAAATTATGTTTAACAGAGCAAGGAAATTTTCACAGTATGTCTGATAATATTTTTTCTTCTGGAGAAAGTCTTATTTGTTTTATTTCGGCTAGAAGAAAAGCAGTTTTTATTTTTATTTTTTAAAACATTTTATGGTCAACCTTATTAGCCCCTTTAAGCTATTTATTTTTTTCGATAGTTTACAGAACAAACCATCAACAAACCCTAACCTGCCTAATTAACCTAGTTAAGCCTTTAAATGTCACTTTAAGCTGTATAGAAGTGTCTTGAAAAATAATAGTCAAATATTATTTACTGTCATCATGACAAAGATAAAATAAATCAGTTATTAGAAATGAGTTATTAAAACTATTATGTTTAGAAATGTGCTGAAAAAATCTTCTCTCCGCTAAACAGAAATTGAGGGAAAAAATAAACTGGGCTAATAATTCTGACTTCAACTGTATATATGTATTGTTTTTGCTACATTTTCTTTCATTCTGTACTAAAGGTGAAATGTTTTATAATAATCATAATATTTCTAACTTGTTGAAATGGCTAAAATTGCATTATATTTTCTACTAAGTGGTACTGTAGTTTTATAGTGTGTTGTCATATGTTTGTCTCGCATTACAGAACCAATATTCCCAAGGAGGTGATGTCTTTCCCTGACTTTCCTTTTGCAAAACACCTCTCTTCTTTTGTTCACCACACCGAGGTACGAAAGTACCTTGAGCAGTACTGTGATCATTTTCGCCTTCGGGACTACATACAGGTAAAAAACAACACATTTCTCTTTTTTTTAAACATACTTTCACCTGGTTGTTCATGTTCATGCTTTTTCCACAGTTTTGACAGATAATCATTAATTGTGCTGTTTATGACCAGTCAGAAATCACACACCTTATCTTTATGGTATATTTATGGATGGTCTACAGGGATTGTGGAAAATAACTAGAGAGTTAGTGGATGCTTGTGTACAATGACAAAAAGTATTGATTTGTGTATTTCTTTCTCCTACCAAGTTTGGGACCTCAGTGGCCTCAGTGAACCCAGTCTCTGTGAAGGATGGGTGGAATGGTTTGGCATGGAACGTCACCTCCAATAATGGTTTAGACCACAACAAATCCACTACAGAGCGCTTTGATGCTGTCATGGTGTGTAACGGGTAGGTGCTCAGCAAAACGCTTCAAAACCTTCCTACGTTGCACTATAGTTAAAATGTACATGCCTGGATCAATAAGGACATCGGGTACAGGAGATTAAACAGTAACTAATGATGCAATGAAACTATACTGCACTTTCACTCATATACTGTGCCAGCTGTCCTGGCTATAATTCCATTATATTATTAAAAGGAGATCGTTTTTTACAAATTGAGTCTTACAAATGATTTTTGTGTGTTCATTGCAGACATTTCTATGACCCCTACATCCCTGCAATACCTGGACTGGACAAATTCAAAGGTTTTCTCTTTCATGTATTGCGTAATAGGCTTTTGCTGTTCCAGAGTCAATCAAAAGAATCTGATGTCTTGCGAACCAAGTATCTGTGTGCTTAGCGGCAAAACAACTTTGATATGTGCTGAGACTTGCAGATTCCTGAAGCTGTAATACTGTTACTGTTGCAACATGTTATCAGTCTATCAGATCGGTGGTCTACTGAGAAATGCTTTAGAAAGAATCTCAGCCCCTGTTGAGAGTAGACCCAATTTTGGTTAATCATTATTATATTACTTTAAGTTAAACGTTGAGTTAATTGTATATAGTATCCAGAATTCAATAGGTTTGAAGTTCTAGTAGCTGACAATAATGGAATGAAACTTAATTTATATGATATTATTGCAAATTATTAAGCAATGTTGGTTTGAGGAGTGTGATTTATATGTTTTCTAGTTTGTACATCTTGTAATTTGAATAGCTTGTACATGTCCAATTGTCTGTTTATTTAGGGGAGCTGATACACAGTCATGATTACCGTAGTGCTGAACCTTTGGCAGGAAAGTCAGTGGTGCTGCTGGGAGCTGGTCTCTCGGGATTGGATATTGCCATGGAGCTCTCCAACGTTAATGCCAAGGTGTTATACAGTGCTTTTAATGTTCATCTATTCATAATAATGATAATAATGATGATAATCATTCATTCATAGATTTTTGACTTAAGGTTAGAATGCAGCGCATGACCTTTGCACAGATTTTTCCCCCGATTTACTGTCTGAACATGTTGACACTAGTTGCCTCTCTGTAGGTTTTGTGCATTGGGAGTTGCCTGATGCATGATGGGGACAGAGTTGAGAAGGCATTGAGAGTGCCATTATTTGCTTTTTCATTAACCTTCATATTGTTTACAGCAGTTTGCAGAACTTCTATTTATTGAATTTCATGATGTGTTTTTTAGGCAATTCAGAAATGGTCAATTTCACAAATCTGCAATAGAAACACTTCTTTTCCCACACATTTACAGGTCACATGGCATACGAGAATTTTTTTTTTTTTTTTTTTTTTTGAGGCCTTGGAAAACACACCATTGATTAAACATTTGGCTGTGATACAGTATTTTAAAAAATCTATCAACAACCGTCATCAAGACTTTTGTCACTTTTATAAGAGAAAAGATTACAAATGATTAAAAAGAAAAAAGATTACAAATTTCGTTTGCATAAAATCAGTTAATGGAAATGATATCTTTTTGCAGTAGTTTTGTCATTTATATTTACACAAATTTTGTGCAAATCTTTAATGGAGATTTATCATAGTAATGACTGCACAAACACAGCATGCAACCTGTTTACATAAAGGCTCTGAGCATCAGATCATTGATTGCCAACTGCTATCAAGTTTTTCTTCAATAGACTTCTCAAACTATAATGAAACACTCTCTTTTAGTCCAGATAACATAATTTGACATCTATTGCATGCAGGCGCACTTTTGACTGTTGGTTGGTTGTTGTAACCATTCAACAACATATTGTTTCACACTTTAGTTTTGAGTCCATAATGCAGCAGGTTAACAGCACAAAATTATAAGTGTGAATTGTGTCTTTACCAAATTTGAAAGATTTCCTTTCCTTTATTAAATATAACCCAGAGTTAGGCACAATGTGAAAAGCCCTTTATTGTAGTAATTTATCAATTGTCTCCTGAAAATTAGGTGCATGTTGCCTGTCTTTAAAAAAAGATTTGCATTCTAGCCATTAATGTTTATTCATGTTCAAATTCGTGACAAAAGACACCATGTTATGTTGTTTAGTTCATATATATATATCTACAGTTGAAGGCTAAATTATTAGCCCCACTTTGAATATTTACTTCTTTTTTTAAATATTTCCCAAATGATGTTCAACAGAGCAAGAAAATGTTCACAGTATGTTTGATAATATTTTTTCTTCTGGAGAAAGTGTTATTTGTTTCATTTTGGCTAGAATAAAAGCAGTTTTTAATTTTTTTAAAAAACATTTTACGGTCAAAATTATTAGCCCATTAAAGCTAATTTTTTTCAATAGTCTACAGAACAAACCATCGTTATACAATGACTTGCCTCATTACCCTAACTTGCCTGGTTAACCTATCTAACCTAGGTAAGTCTTTAAATGTCTCTTTAAGCTGTATAGAAGTGTCTTGAAAAATATCTAGTCAAATATTATTTACTGTCATCATGGCAAAGATAAAATAAATCAGTTATTAGGAATTATTTATTAAAACTATTATATTTTGAAATGTGTTGAAGAAATCTCTCCGTTAAACAGAAATTGGGGAAAAAATAAACAGGGCGGCTAATAATTCAGGGTGGCTAATAATTTTGACTTCAACTGTATATTTTATATACCACCATATGCTTATATGGAATAATATATAATATTATAGTATACTATATAAGAGTTTCTCAACCACTTTCCTGGAGGACCACCAGCACTGCATGTTTTGGATGTCTCCTTTGTCTGTCAGACTCATTACAGGTCTTTCAGTCTCTGCTAATGAGCTGATGATCTAAATCAGGTGTGCTTGGTTAAGGAGACATTGAAAATGTGCAGATCTGGTGGTCCTTCAGTAACGTGGTTGAGAAACACTGTACTATATATTATATAGTATTATACTGTATATATATATATATATATATATATATATATATATATATATATATATATATATATATATATATATATATATATATATATATATATATATATTATAGCAGTGTTTTTCAACCACGTTCCTGGAGGACCACCAGCTCTGCATGTTTTGGATGTCTCCTTTGTCAGTCACACCCATTACAGATCTTTCAGTCTCTGCTAATGAGATGATGATCTGAATCCCGTGCAGAGCTGGTGGTCCTCCAGAAACGTGGTTGAGAAGCACTGTATTATAGTATATTTTAATAGAGATTAATCATTATTGGTCTCCAGGTGATTCTGAGTCATGGACAGAAGCCTTTGACGTGTCCTCTTCCTCCTGGAGTCCAGCAGGCTCCTCCGGTCACTTCTGTGCTGGATGACGGCACTCTGGAGTTCAAAGATGGCAAGAAGGCCAATCCGGAAGTGTTCATGTTCTGCACTGGCTACAACTTCACCTTCCCATTCCTTGATGAGAAAGTGGGTGTAAAAGTGCAGGAGCACCTTGTCTCGCCCCTCTATAAGTTCCTAATTCCTCCAGCCTACCCGTCCCTCTTCATAGTGGGCATCTGCAGAGCCATATGCCCCTTCCCACATTTCCACATTCAGGTTAGTTCACTGTGTCACTGAGTTTTAACAATATATTATTCTTCTTTTGCTTTAAGTTGCTTTAAATAAAACAAAAACCTGATTTTTTCCCCCCAGTCTCAGTTTGTTGTGTCAGTGTTGGATGGTTCTTTCCGTCTGCCATCACGTGAGGATATGGAGAAGGATATCGAGCTGGATATTGCTGCCCGTCGTGCCCGTGGAATCGCCACTCGTCATATTCTTAAACTGGATTCAGAGCAGTGGGACTACAATGACGAGCTCGCCCATCTCGGGGGGTTCAAGCCCTTGCCCCGCTACTGGAGCAACTTGTATGAATCCAACAAGGTGTTTCGCGCCCGAGACATGCTCAATTACAAGACCCACAACTTCACCGTCCTCGATAACATGGAGTGGAAGGTGCATGATGTGAAGGGCCAGCAGCTGCAGAAGCCTCTGGCTGTTAATAAACAAATATAAGCTATGATTGAAACAATAACATGACCATTTAGGTGCTACCACACATACAGCAGCGTACTTGGTATATACACGAGTAAAATTAGGATTTAAAAAATGTGTTTAATACTTTGACTAATATGTTTTGCACCTATTTTTTATAAAATATCTTATCGAAACATTATTTTAAGAGTCCCCCTGGATAACTGATCTTATTGGTTGTCATAAGCTGCTTTTTAAATAATAAACTATAAATGAATTTACTTACAGTGTGTTAAAACAACAAGTTTTGTTGTCATCTAACAAGACCAATAATAATTTATATGGATAGCTTAACAAACATTCTCACACTCACATCATTCCAAACCTGACCTGCTTTTTTCATTCATTCATTGTTTTTTCCGCTTAGGCCCCTTATTTATCATGGGTCACCACCGCAGAATGAACCGCCAACTTATCCAGCTTATGTTTTATGCAGTGGATGCCCTTCCACCCACAACCCAGTACTGGGAAACATCCATACACATGCTCGAACCAGCGTCCTTCTTGCTGTGAGACAACAGTGCTACCCACTGACCGGCTTTTGATCAGATTTTGAGAATGCTTTTGTACATACGATGGAACATACAATTCCTGATAGCACAACCTAGTAAGTCATATTTTTAAACATATTACTTTTTTTTAAATCGCCACAAAGGCACTGCTTATTCTAGTGCATAATCAAAATGATCTAGAAGAGCACAGTAGTCAATGGATATCCTGAAATTTAAAACAAGGACACACCAAAAGGCACCGCTGGGATTCGAACCCAGGATCTCCTGTTTACTAGACAGGCGCTTTAACCAACTAAGCCACGGCGCCTTGTGACGGCGAGTTGAAATGTTGGTCTCAAGAACGTCATATCTGTTCAAGATAAATTCTTAACCCTGTCGAATTTGTTCTGCAGACTCGATGTTTCAACTCTGGAATCACACTATTAATACAGAAACCTCGGAACTTTCCCGCAATCCGTAATATTCATGAATATATATATTTATTTATGCGATATAGCTAACGTTAAGCTTCGTTTAAGTGGTTCACAAGCTTTAAAAAAATATCCTCAATCAAGTTTGAAGCCATTTTAATAAGATACATTGCTCAGAAATTCGATGAAAGAACAAATTCAGCGCATCCTAGTGAAAGAAAACGCATTATTTCTCTTATTTCGGTTGTTTGTAACGCTCCATCCACGCGATGGCAGTACGCGCTACAATGACCACCAGCAGGCTTACAGTAGTAGCAATCAACTTTAGAGCAACTTGGTGTTTAGTAAGATGTTGTGAATCCATATCTCAATCTGACGCACTAAAACGTGAACCTGTTGAAATCACGATTAACCAACGCGTTTTGCGTGAACACACACACGATTAACTTACTAAGAGGAACAATACAGACACAATCCAAGCGCATTTCTGAGTCACCGTGGTTTTTCCATAAGTAACTTTCACTGATGTCGCCATCCCAGAAGTAGAGTCTATGGGAGATAAAGAGCTACCACCAATTATTCATTCATCCCCTTCATCAGGCGCATCGCTCAGGAATTTTAAAGTCGTTTTCTCATCCCAATAGATTTCACACTCAGTTTATTCACCGGTGCTCTGCTTTTTTGTAAGCTTGAATCATCACAGAAGTGAAGATTCAGATCTACCACATGGACAAAAAGTAAAAGGTAAGGATACACTAGACTAGATTAGTCATCAGACTAAGCCAATCCAAATGTGTCACACTACACAACTATGATACTATGAAGAGAAAGAAGTAACATGTCCATAATTAGGTATCATCTTGGTTATATCGGCTTTAGTCATGCTCACATAGCAAACAATCAGATCTACTTGGCCCACATGCCGCAGTGAATTACGGACCAGATCTGGGCAATGTCTCAGCCAAGTTAATAACCCATAACTGGGCCTGAACTGGGCCAGATATGTTGGTGTGTCACGACTGCAATGAATTTGATAAACTCGTGAAGCATTTCGCTTTATTGCTGCATTTTTAGATTTTTTTTCTTTACTCAAAAATAATTAAAATGCATTTTAAAAGTGGGTCAAGATACACAAATACATTTTTAACATCTGGGCCAAATACTACATTAGGTATCTGGCCGAAGTCTTGTGTGTCACCTTAAAGACAGTGCCACCTCTGCCAAACCCAGGCCTTGTTTGGCCCACATGCTGTATTCCAGTGCCGCATGAATGCCTGCTGTGCCAGCTTTATGCCAAATCTGGGCCAAAAATCTTTGCTAGCTACTGTAGGTGTTTAATAGTTCAATTATGACAATGTCTGAATTTTAGAGCTGTGATATTAAAATTCTCAGGCATAATTCCTTTATAGAGATAGTTCTGTCATCATTTACTCGCCACTTGTTCAAAAGCTATTTGAGTTTCACACAAAAAACACATGAGAAAATATTTGAAACATTGCTTGCTGACTGAGACCCATTGACTTCTATAGTATTTTCTTCCCCAACTATGAATGAACGACAGGTCCCAGTAACCAGCATTCTTCAAAATATCTTCTTTTGTGTTCAGCACTTATATAGGTTTAAACCCACAGAAGGGAGATTGAATGAGGTCATTTTCATTTTGAGTGAACTATCTCTTCAAGCTTGATCCCCATATGTTTAACTGCTTCCAGATGTTTCCCTCCTCTCTCCTCTTTTCCGTATTATTCCACTCTACATTTTTTTCTCTACACATTTTTCTAATTTCTCCCAGAGCCACTGGCCTTCCAAGTGATGTAATATCCTGTGCACCACAATGTCCCAGGGGTGCAGTGTAAAGTCATGACTTAAAAGTTCTATGCATCATTCTGGAATATGTTTGACATTCCTGCTTGACTATTTTTAGCTGCAGTATTTTTTTTCCAGTTCATTATTTGTAATGCGCTACAAATTCATAGCATGAAATCACAGACAAGTGTGCCTTTTTTCATGAAGCATAATAAATAACAATTGATTATTAGATTAGATTCAACTTTGTCATTACACATGTACAAGGCAACGAAACGCAGTTTAGGTCTAACCAGGAGTGCAGCAAATGCAGGATAAAGGTATAAGTTATAAAGTGCTATTATGGAAAAACTATGGGGATATTTACAGACAGATGTACTATGAACATTATATACAGGTTGTATTAACTATTAACAGAGATTAGCAATAGATGAATATATATATATATATATATATATATATATATATATATATATATATATATATATATATATATATATATATATATATATATACAGGTTGCTATTAATATGATGTGCAATGTAGTGAGATGAATATGTGCAATTTTTTAAATGTGCAAGTATTAAATAGTGCAGTGATTATGTGTAGTGTAAGTTAAGTGGAGTGTGTGGCGGAAAAAGAGTCAGTGAGGGTCAGAGTTTAAAAGGGAGACACTTCTGGGAAAAAAGCTGTTCCTCAGTCTGCTGGTTTTTGTCTGGGAAAGCCTGAAGCGCAGGTTAGAAAACTGTCTGTGAGCAGGGTGAGAGGAGTCCCTAAGAATACTGCGTGCTCGGCGCAGACAGTGTTTCTCCTGGATGTCCTCAATGGCTGGGAGTGGAGTTCCTGTGATGCGTTGGGCAGTTTTCACTACCTTCTGCAGTGCCTTACACCAAAGACTATAGAATACACAAGACATGTCACTCGTATCTTTTTGAATGGGAAAAAGTGTAACGGTCAATATGGTTAATAAAGCCTACTAAAAACTAGTACAGGAGCCAATCATCGGTCGCTATAGACCAGGGATCACCAAACTTGTTCCTGGAGATCCGGTGTTCTGCAGATTTTAGCTCCAACCCTAATCAAACACACCTGAACAAGCTAATCAAGATAGGTATACTTAAAACATCCAGGCAGGTGTGTTGAGGAAAGTTGGAGCTAAACCATGCAGGGCACCGGACCTCTAGGAACGAGATTGGTGACCCCTGCTATAGACTAACGGTACTCTGAGGAAGGGGCTCAGATCAGACGTGAGTTTCTGCAGATTTTGTGTGATTTGAATCTTTAAAAATGAAACTAAAGAGACAGCTGTTGTTTAATTTCATTGGTTATTCCTAATATGAAATTCAATGGTAAGCTTAGCAAGCAGTTTTGGAGAATTTGATGTTTCCCCATTCAGACAGAATGCCTGAGCATACTGCCCGAGAAGTGTTTCAAAGATTGCCATCAAGTGCAATGACTTGCCTTAAAGGGACTTTGCTTACGCTCAGCAACAGAACAGCTTCCATACCAGATTGTGATGCAGTTGGTCAAGATGCTATCTATTGCGCAGCGATAGTAGTTCACCAAGACGGCTGATGACAGCTGGTTCTTCTTGAGTTGCCTTAATAAAAAGCGGTGCTGCTGAGCTTTCTTGACCAGGCTGGAGTTGTTGGTGGTCCTGGAAAGGTCCTTTGAGATGTGGGTCCCCTGGAACTTGAAGGATGAGACAGGCTCAACAGCCACCCCATTGATGTCAAGGGGATAACGTGAGCCTGTTTGTCCCTTCCTGAAGTCCACAATGAGCTCCTTGGTCTTTGTGGTGTTAAGGAGCAAATTATTGTCTGTTAACCAAGTGACCAGATGCTGTATCTCTCGGCTGGGTCAGTTGGCATTTCTGTGTGGAGTTTGCATGTTCTCCCTGTGTTTGTGTGGACTTTCTCCGGGTGGTCCGGTTTCACCCACATTCAAAGACATGCGCTATAGGTGAACTGGGTCAGCTAAATTGTCCATAGTGTATGTGTGTGAATAAGAGTATATGGGTGTTTTGCAACTGGAAGGGCATCCACTGTGTAAAACCTATGCTGGATAAGTTGGCGGTTCATTCTGCTGTGGTGACCCCTGATAAATAAAGGGACTAAGCTGAAAAGAAAATGAATGAATGAATATAATAATAAAGCAGTATTGTAGGAAATTAAGTCTGCCTCTACCCAACTTCCTCATTTCCCAAAAGGGTTGAATTATGAGAGAAAAGAGAGGTCAACAGTTTGTTGTCTCTGCATTGTTTGAAGTGACTACATTTTGGGCAAATGCTAACAATTGTAGAATGGGGATGGGTATGTGGCACAGGGAGTCCTCTTATCAATGGTGTAGAAACTGCATTGACACAGAGAGATAGAGAGAACCGCTGTGTCAACAGCCAAAGAGCAACTTCATTCACATCAAAAGGCAAGTCAAAAGGCAACATCTAAAACAGGATAAATTATTTGAGTTTAAGAACGTTCAGGGTTCATTCCAACTCTGCTGAGTCTGAAGTGCTGTCTCCACTTTCTTACTACTATTTCTGGAATAAAACTTTTTTTTTCTCCGGTAAGACGTCCTTATCTTTTTTCTTACAGTATATACACGCTTAAGACCAAATGTTTGATTAAACTATGAGGAGCATAATAAAGCATGAGGAATGTAGTATTGGACGAGGAACACAATAAACTTTGACAGAAACTACAGCTTATCTCAAAATATGGGATTTAGTCCTACTTTATGCAGAGAAAAAGAAGGTAAAACGAAACAGTATACACAGTGACCACATGATCCTTTATGAATATTTCATTATATATTGACTAGCAATTATTTAAAATCTATCAAGCACACAATTTGCTTACAAAGTCAACATTAAAAAAGCATCAATATGTTTGGATAAAGGGCTCACTTTTGGCAGCTTAAGGAACATTTAACAGTATTGCTTTATGGATATTTGTGTTCTGAGCAAACTTTTGTATGAATTAAAGCTGAAAAGACATTGTTGTGGCCAGCTGTTTTTTTTTTTTTTTTTGCATTTGTGTTGCTTATTCTGAAATTGGTAGACATTGGAAGGTTACCAAGCGCAAATGTTACTAGCTGACTTGGTGGCGTCAAACACAGAGTACAGTTTTACTATTGCAAAATCCTTCTTTTCATCTAGAATGCATATAAAAACCCACAAATTTCCCCATAAGGCTGTATGATGCAATATAAATGGCAATAAGAAAAAAAACTGAAACAAAAAACAAAGCTTTTACAGTGAGTCAAATATAAACTGGACTTTTGAAATCAGACTCAGACTGCATGTCATTTTGCGTGTGGAAAATGTTGAAATTGAGAAAATGACAAACACAGTATTTATGGGGTATTTATGTTATGAGTAGGGCCAGACGGAATCTGCGGACGGTTTTTTGCTATTTCTGCGGAGAATTTTGGTAAAAATCTGTGGATTTCTGCGGAATTATTTTGGGAGTATCGTAACTAAAACTTTAATATGTGAAATAAAAAATAATTTCTTTTAAACTTTTATTTAATGTTTAAAATGCAAATCCAATTAGATTCACTTTATTTGGTAAACAAAGTAAATCTCTCATATAATATATCTGCTAAAAGACAGAAAATACTACTGTACAAACTGCACTGTACATAAATCAGATGAACATTTTCATATTAGTCAATAATATTACTGAAATTAATTTAAAAAGTGAATAAATATAGATTTACACACATTTACTCAAGTAAATAAACAGAATTAATGATGGGCTGAAAATCTGCAGAATTCTGTGGAAATCTGCGGGAAATCTGCGGAAAATCTGCGTAATTCTGCGCGCGCAGATTCTGTGTGGGCCTAGTTATGAGATTTAATAATGCACTGCTAAAAAATGGGGAGGACAAAAAGATTAATCTAGATTTCTAAATGATTACAATCAGGTATCATGCTTTAGTTCAAATTTTTATAAACCTGTCTGTTAAAATGCCATTTATAATCAGTCAAAAAGTAATTATAGTAGATAAACATATGTAAATGAGTAAGGAACAGTGGTGGAATCATTTTGAATGTGTGCCTTTTGAATATGAATTTTCTTTCAAAGCGAGTGACGAGCTCAGTATATACATCTTTAAAGGTCCCATGAAATTAAAATAAAAACTATTAGATGTTAGTTTCAATCTGTTTATTTTAAGGATATGTATTAAGCTAGTGTGCTCCAAATTCAATTCAATTCAATTCATCTTTATTTCTATAGCGCTTTTACAATGTAGATTGTGTCAAAGCAGCTTAACATAGAAGTTCTAGTAAATTGAAACTGTGCCTGTCCAGTTTTCAGAGTTGAAGTTCAGTTTAGTTTAGTTCAGTTCAGTGTGGTTTAGTTTTCACTGCTGAAAGTCCAAACATTGAAGAGCAAATCTCTCGATGTGCAGCTCCACAATTCCAAAACCAAGCAAGCCAGTGACGAAAGTGAAAGAAAAAACCTCGGGAGAAAGCAGGCTCAGTTTGGCATGACCATTTCTCTTCTGGCCGGTGAACGTCCATCGTGGAGAATTGCAGGTGTGAGTAGGTCACCGGCAGTTCAAAATAGTAGTTATAGAAGCAAACATAGAAACAAACATGTAAGAGTTTCTAACACAATGCCTGGTGTATTAAGTGTGTCCTGCAAGTGGTTGTCAAGCCCGCTCACCTGTGTGGAGCACAATCATGCATCATACTGTTATGTGATGCATTGTGTGTATGATTTACTAAAAAGATAGGCCTTTAATCTAGTTTTGAACTGAGAGAGTGTATCTGAGCCTCAGACATTATCAGGAAGGCTATTCCAGCGTTTAGGAGCCATAAATGAGAAGGCTCGACCTCCTTTACTTGACTTTGCTATTCTAGGTACTACCAGAAGCCCTGAGTTTTGATATCTTAAGAGCGAGTTGGATTGTAGCAAGACAGAAGGTTGGTTAGATAAACAGGAGCTAGATTATATAAAGCTTTATAGATAAGCAATAATTTGTAATCAATACGAAAATACGGAACTTAACAGGCAGCCAGTGTAAGAAGGATAAAATTGGAATAAAATCCAGAACAGTGACAAAATTCGCGTTTAGAAGATATAAAACTGAATCTATAAATAAAAAAACATATATGTAATATATTAAAACTGCCTAAATCGATCAACAGTTTTTCATGTCATCACATACTTCCGTTTCTCATCAAATCTTGGCCAATCAAATGCTCTCTAGTATATGACATGCCCCGCCCCCTTCAAGACTTCTTTTTATTTGATACGCTTGAGCTCATCCACTCTCACTGGCAGAGCTGTGATAAAAACTAAACGATATTGGCTGTTTGTTAAAAGGGGAGGAGCTACTCTATGTCCCGCCCTCTATTCATCTTTCAGTTGAGATCACAACATCGCAATAAAAATTACACATTTCAAAGCACTTCACGGGACCTTTAAAGGGGTAACAACGTGTTTATTTTGTACTCTTCTTGTCATTTTATTTTTACATTAAAAACATTTCTTAAAGTAATAGGTTATTTTCTTCCTCATGTTGACCCTTTTATTAGAGCATACTAATCGAACAGGCATGGTGAGTTGTAGGTTTAGAAGTAAACGTCACTGGTATGATTGGATTGGCTTAAAGTTTAAAAGTATGCACATATAGTTTGACAGTGGATAGACATTTCTGTGATTTAGGTGTAAAAAATGCATAAATTCTGAGAACAAATCAAATGATTACAGACAAAATAATAACTGTGTACAAATCAGTGAAATTATTGTCAAATTCAATATAGTTGGCACAGCTTTAGCTTCATTGTAGGCTGTAAATATCACTTCACGCAGAATTGACCTTGCTCAGCAGAAGGTCTGGATTCCCAAAACAGAGCTCCTCTCAGGCTTGTTTGGATTGACTTCATTTCGATCTGTTCCATGGGTTGTTGTCTTTTCGCACAAGTATTTTCATATGTCTCTGATTAATATGGCAGAGGCAGCTGCATGTGTTGTGTACTGTTTGTTTGGCAGTGACCTTCTGTTTGTGTGAGTGTGTTGGCAAAGCAGCTCAACATTTTTACTTTCCCCAGGTTGTCCTTGGTAGAACAGTATGTCTTCTGTGGTGTTTCTGGCATCTCAAGGATCCATCTTTTTCCACTCTGCCTTGAGTACACAGCAGAGACCATGTGAATCATCATGGTTTTGTAGAGTCACCTCTTTGAGCACTGGGAAAATATGAGCAAGCATTTTAATGGATTAAATAAGGTCTTATGCAAGGCTGCTCTCCATTAATTACATATTTAACAAGCAATTATGCACTGCCAAGCACAGTAATGCTTCTGTAATTTACAACACTGGTATAAGGGCATGAGTTTTGGTTTCTGGTGAATTCTGAAAGCAAGTTTTATAAGTTTTGATAAGTTACATCAGTGTTTCTAAACCATGTTCCTGGAGGACCACCAGCTCTGCATACTTTCCATGTCTCCTTAACCAAACACACCTGATTCAGATCATCAGCTCATTAGCAAAGACTGAAAGATCTGTATTGGTGTGACAGAGAAAGGAGACATCCAAAACATGCAGTGCTGGTGGTCCTCCAGGAACGTGGTTGAGAAACACTGAGTTATATAATTTGTTCCACGTAAAATAGTTCAATTCACTGTTAATGAAAAAATAAACTCGCACAATAAAAACAGTTAACAACAGTGTGTACATTCACCAATATGTAGATTATTTGTAGATGCATTTTATGAGGTGACTGCAGCATAATTAATTTAGTTATTTATATATACATATTCATCTTTTTGTCAACACCTTCTATCTGAAGAAGTCTACTAACACTTTATAAAACTTTGTGTATTAAACTAACTGAATTGTTTTCATATAATTTACAAGCTGTCATTGTCATTTACATTACTTACGTTGCTTTGATTTCTTCTATTGTCCACATTTGAAGTCATTTTTGGATGAAGGCGATTACATGTAAAAATGATCATTTTTTACTTAATGATGAAATGTAAATAAATATACATTTAAATGTAAACTTACGTTATTCAATTGTTTGGTTCTGATAGATTTTCTAAACAAAATCCTTTTTTGGATAATAAAAAGAAATAATTTTTGAAATAATAAAAAGGAAACTTGAAAACTAGAAAATTTGTTTAAAATGTGCTTTAAAATATTGTAATAAAGCCTATTATTGCCATGATTTTCACAAGCTTATAGATACATTGATAGTGTTCTTTGGAATTATTTGATTAAAAGTTCAAAAGCAGCATTTATTAGGAAAACAAATGAATAAAACATTGACTCGAATACAAAAGTTATACTGAAAAATGTTGGCAACCCCACAGTCCAAAGACATGTGGTCAACTGAATATGTTAAATTGGCCGTAGGGTACGTGTGTGAATGAGCATGTACTGTATGGGTGTTTCCAAGTGTTGGGTTGTGTCTGGAAGGGCATCTGCTGCGTAAAACATACAGTATGCTGGATAAGTTGGCGGTTCATTCCGCTGTGGCGACCCCTGATTAATAAAGGGACATTTGCTACAATCCAATTGAGTTAAAAAAAACTAATCTACAGTATATGAGTACTGTGATCTTACTACATTTAAGTTGAAGTAATGAGGTATTTAATTTACCTCATTACCTCATTACCTAAAGTTGACTGTTGGGTTTTACAGTGTAGTATTTGTTTTTCCAACCATGGATGTCAGTACTTACCAGTTTCCAACATTCTTTAAAATGTCTTTTGGTGTGTGTGTGTGTGTGTGTGTGTGTGTGTGTGTGTGTTTGTCAGAACAAAAAACTCTAATTTGAATCGAAGGTCAAAAAAGGGGGAAATGGTACCAGAAACCTTTGGGTGAATTATTCCTTTAAATAATAAGTGTTTTTATTTTAGAAACCTCTGTGCAGCGCAGCATAAAATCAACGTTTAACATTGAATCAACGTCCAGTTTATTGTTGGAGCAATGTTGAATTACCTTTCGATTTTGCAAATTGGATCAACGTTGATATGGTGACGTTTCACTGTCAGACGACCACCAGGGATTCACCGTTGAAATGACGACGTTGTTTTATGCTCTTACCTCCTTCATGGGTGAATTATGGTCATTTTGTAGATGTTGAATGAAGGTTAAATTACCTTTCGATTTTGCAAATCGGATCAACGTTGATACCTTGACGTTGTTTCATCGTCATACATTTCAACGTACGTTAAATAGAAATGACATATAATACACCTAAGTCCATAAACATAGAAATAAACTACATTTTACTGTAGTTTAACATTTTACTGTAGTTATGTATTTGCATGATGTTGCATCATGCAAATACATATCTTAGCCTGTGTATCAATTTATTGAATACACACCGCATTATTTTACTTATTCAAAATATACAACAACATTTATATGGAGCCAGATCAGTCTCAAAAATAATAAATTTACAAAATATAATTCATACACCCACAACACAATTCACATTCACAAAATCCGATTCAAAAATTCAAAACGCAGTTCATAAATACACAAATCCAATTCATAAATTCAAAATGCGATTCATAATTACACATCCAATTCATAAATTCAAAACGCGATTCATCAATACACAAATCCAATTCTGAAATTCAAAACACGATTCATAAATACACAAATTCAATTCATAAATTAAAAACGCGATTCATCAATACAAAAATCCAATTCATAAATTCAAAACACGATTCATAAATACACAAATCCAATTCATAAATTCAAAACACGATTCATAAATACACAAATCCAATTCATAAATTCAAAACATGATTCATAAATACACAAATCCAATTCATAAATTCAGAATACGATTCATAAATACAAAAATCCAATTCAAAAATTCAAAACGTGATTCATAAATACAAAAATCTAGTTCATAAATTCAAAACACGATTCATAAATACACAAATACAATTCATAAATTCAAAACTCGATTCATAAATACACAAATTCAATTCTGAAATTCAAAACACGATTCATAAATACACAAATTCAATTCATAAATTAAAAACGCGATTCATCAATACAAAAATCCAATTCATAAATTCAAAACACGATTCATAAATACACAAATCCAATTCATAAATTCAAAACACGATTCATAAATACA